>NC_060281.1:35981996-36212844 GCF_021613505.1 Equus quagga
GATGGTTTACATTTCCATTTATATACTATTTATTCCAGAGCCATCTTGTCTACCACCTTAGTTGGGGATTTCCACATCTTTATGGTTAAATAACCAGTGATCCCAAGACAAAAATGTTCCTTTCAGCACCCAAGTCCTCAATCACCTTACACTCTCACATCCTTTGATAAAATTCATCAGATGCGCCTTCTAGAACTGTTCTAAGCATGCAGTCAAACCCAGCTGGCTTTAAACTAGCCAGGTGTGCGCATCTCACACTGCAAACTTGAAATGTCAGTTGAGTTTCATTTACAACTCTACTTTTTTTTTTTTTTGCTTTTTTGCTGAGGAATATTTTGCCTTGAGCTACCATCTGTTGCCAATCTTCCTCTTTTTCAATGTGAGCTGCTGCCACAACAAGGCCACTGACAGACAAGTGATGAAGGTCCATGCCCTGGAACCAAACCTGAGTAACTGAAGTGGAGTGCACTGATCTTAACCACTATGTCACCAGGGTTGGCCTTCAAACTCTATTTTTAATTCCTCCTTTTATTTACCATGGATAGCATTTCTCCTGTTTTTCTCTTTTTGTCAAATCCTCATTTTTCCCAAGTTCTGCCCAAAGCATGCAGGATTTCCCCTAAATTATAAAGCTAATTATTATAGAAATGTTAATATGAGTATTTTTTTCTAACGTTGATCTGAATCAATTCATTTTTTGTTTGAGCAGTCATTCAATAAATATTTATTGTTCACTAGATAGCACTAGACCTCAAGGAAAACAATCATAGTTCCTCTACTGAAGAAATACTCTAGTTCCTGCAGGTAATGACCCTTAAACTCAGACACTTAGGTTGTTATTTACAGTTAGTCATGTAAGGACATAGAGGAGGCAAGATTTTAGGCAACAGAGAAAGGATTACAAAGTGTAGCTTTTCAAAGAATACAAGTAAGTTAATATGCTTAAAATACTCAAACACATGCAAAATGAGGCTGGAGATGCTCGCCAAATAGTTTGGACTTTATCCAGTAAGCAAAGAAAAATAATTAAAGTATAGAAGGGAACAGTGGCAGTAGAAAATAACTACAAACGTAAGTACAGCATTTGGCTGTAATATAATAATCTCCTGTTCACTAAATGAGACATTTCAAATAAATGAGAAAAGGAAAGGCTTTAAATATATGGTCTTTAAAATGTTGGCTTTTTCAAAAAAAGTTAGCAATTCAAGACACTAAAAAACAAATGAAAGCAATTATATCACTAGTACAGGTGACTTTTAAAAATTTCTAAACCTGTATACACCATTGCCATCTCTTGTTAAATATGCAATAAGCATTTCAAACTCAACATATCCAAACACCAAACACCTGATCTCCCTTCTCCGCAAGCCCTCTTCTAAAGCTAGCTATTTTAATGAATATATTCACCTCTTGTTTAGGTATGCAAATCAAATACCATGAGCCATAACTTACACCATCCCCTCCATAATTTTCCATATCAAAACCATTAACAAGACATATTAATAATTTCTCTTTTGTACCTTCAGTCTCTCCATTTCTTTCCATCTTCACATTCCTAGTATCATCATCTTTTACTTAGGCCTACCTTATTACCCAATCCATCTTTGTGCACTCCTCCCAACATTCTGCAATACACATTATAAAATACAACCAGAGTGATCATTTCAAATGGAAATACAATTGTTTCACTCTCCTCATCTGCACTATAGATCATCAGTGGCTTTCTGTTGCTTACCAGATAAAGATAAATGCAGTCATACACCGCATAATGACGTTTTGGTCAGTGACAGACCGCGTATACGTTGGTGGTCCCATATGATTATAATGGAGCTGAAAAATTGCTATTTCCTAATTATGCCTTCACCATCATAACGCCACATAACTGAAGAAGAGACAAGAGAAAAGGAAACTGCAGGAGAAGAAAAGAAGTACCCTCAAGAAAATTCACAGTGAAAGGCTTAGCAGAAGCTTTTGCAGACCTCTACAAGCTCCTTCAAAAGTTTGAAAATATGGACCCCACCCTTGAAATATTTTCATTAATGAAGAAGAATGCGCATTGTGCATTATCTGCTTACAAGTAAATCTATGGTAAAAAAAAGAAACCAAACAAACCACCGTGGACATATTTCTGAAAAGAATGACATCTCCTCAAGAACAGCCTCAGGCTTGTCCTTCAGGAACTATTCCAGAAAAAGACATTATTATCACAGGAGATGACAGCTCCATGCATGTTGTTGCCCCTGGAGACCTCCTAGTGGGACAGGATGTGGAGGCAGAAGACAGTGATATTGATGATCCCGAACCTGCGTAAGCCTAGGCTAATGTGTGTATGTGTCTTAGTTTTTAACAAAAAAGTTTAAAAATTAAAAATAGAAAAAAGCTTATAGAATATGTATATAAAGAAAGAAAATTTTTTTGTACAGCTGTACAATACGTTTGTGCTTTAAGCTAAGTGTTATTACAAAAGAGTCAAAGTGTTTTGAAAAATTAAAAAATTTAGGGGCCGGACCTGTGGCCTAGTGATTAAGTTCACGCGGTCCGCTTGGGCAGCCCAGGATTTTGCGCTTCCGATCCTGGGCGCGGACCCGGCACCTCTCGTCAGGCCATGCTGAGGCTTCACCCCACGTGCCACAGCTGGAAGGACCCACAACTAAAAGTATACAACTGTGTACCGGGGGGCTTTGGGGAGAAAAAGGAGGAATAAAATCTTTTAAAAAAATTAAAATGTTTGTAAAGTAAAAAATTACAGTAAGTTAAGGTTAATTTATTATTGAAAAAGAAATTTTTTTATAAATTTAGTACAGCCTAAGTGTACAGCGTTTCTAAAGCCTACAGTAGTGTGCAGTAATGTCCTAGGCTTTCACATTCTCTCACCACTCACTCACTGATTCACCCGGAGCAACTTGCAATCCTATAAGCTCCATTCACGGTAAGTGCCCTATACAGGTGTACCATTTTATATTTTAGACCATATTTTATACTATATTTTTACTTTTCTATGTTTATATATATTTGAATACACAATTACCATTGTGTTACAATTGCCTGCAGTATTCAGTACAGTCACATGCTGTACAGGTTTGTAGCCTAGGAGTAAAAGACTATACCATAAAGCCTAGGTGTGTGGTAGGTTACACTATCTAGGTTGGTTTAAGTACACTGTATGATGTTTTACACAATGACAACATTACTTAAGGGCGCATTTCTCAGAATATATCCCATTGTTAAACACTGCATGACTATTCACTTGGCAGTCATACAGCCCTGATCCTTGCACTTATCATATTTCCTTAAATCCCATGACATTTAAGCATACTTATTCTTCTACCTGGGATACTCTTCCCATCCATCTTCACCTGGTTACTAATTGTTCAGGCCGCATCATAAATTTAGAGAATCTTTTTTGGTCTCCCTGATTCAGTGAAATACCCACAAATTTACATGCTCATCAGGTACCTCTCATTTATGGCATTTCCACTTTTAAGTGATCATTTGGTAAATGTCTGTATCTACTATTAGACTGTGAGCTCCTGGGCACAGGGACAAAGTATGTTTTTGCTCACCAAAGGATTCATAGCACTTAGTTTATGGAGGCAGAAAAATAAAACACCAAGTTATCAAAACTATGAATAATTTTAACTAATATGCAAATTTTCACTAACTCTCTGAAAAGGATTTTAAGAGATGTGAAACTCTGCAGCTAGGCACAGGGCTCGTATGAAATTTCACAGTTAGATATAATCTTAAATTCTCAAAGTCCAAAGAAATTGTGTTTTTCTATAAAAATGAAAATCTGAGTATCACATATGGTTATTAACAAGCTTTTCTCTTTTAAAAATAATAAAGTACATTGCAAACCGTTTATGGAAAAGAACTCATCCTTAAATTTACGACATTCAAAGTTCACTATAGTTGGCATACTATTTATTCCTCTTTTCTGTTAATGGAGTTTTATAATCATTTTTACGTATTTTTTATTATATTCTGAGAATATATCCTGCTCTCTCTTCTTTAAAACATAGTTTAAGTAGCTGTAAATTGAATTTCACCATGCAGGTATGTTAAAAAGCATTTAACTATTTTTCTGTTGTTGAACATTCAAATTCCTTGTTTTGATTATTATAAGTACCACTGCAAAAAATTCTGCACTTATGAACCTGTGACCATATATGTCAGTTTATTTTCTTAGAAATGATAAGACCTAAGAGTTAACAGATACTGACAAATTTCACTACATAAATTTCATAGCATTCCATTTTTCCACTAGCATTGTATATAATAATTGAGAATATTTGCTCCATGACCTTTTGCTAACCCTGGGAATTTTCATCTTTTGAGACATTTGTCAATTTCAAAGGCAGACATATTATCAAGTTCTTATTTTTTTATTTCCTTGAGTATTTTGGAAGTAGTATATTTTTCACACATGGTATAAACTAGCGATGGTCATATATCTCTGATTCCCTGTCTTCTTCTAGACAGATGATAGATTGAACTTCTCTATCCTGTTAAATGTAGGCCTGTCTTTTTAATTTGCTTTGCCAGGAAAATGTGAGCAGAAATGATGTGGGTCACTTCTTGATGACTTTAATATCTAGAGTATACTCTGCCATGACCTGTTTCCCTCTGTCAACCAAAACAAGCGATGTTCCAGGGAGAGTTCTCAATCTGCCTGAATTCTAGATTGTGGACAATATGTAGAACTCCAAACTTTGCTGGACAAGTAGCATGAATGAGAAGTAAACTTTCGTTATTTAAAGTGACTAAGATTTTTGAGGCTCTTATTACTTTGTTATAATGTAGGATTTCCTAACTAATTATAGAAATTGGTACCAGTAGTGGAATTCTGACGTTAAGAAAAAAGAATTAAAATAGGAGACATTGTCATAAAGTTCAGGCGGCATATGGTCAAGACATTGGTATTAGAGATCGGAACCATAGTGATCCATGTTATACAGTAGGAAAATATTTGGTAAAAGTGTCACCTGCAATAATTTGGAAGGCAGATAATGAACCCAATAACTGTAACTCTAGATGAAGAAGTTGGAAAACGTAAGTATTTGCTGCTGTTATATATATTTGACAAGATATTACAAAAAATATAAACTCAGAAAAAACTTTGTTTTCAAGTGGAAACAAAATAGCAAGACTAAAAATTCAAAAACATGATAGATTAAAAAGAAAAATTATTTTTCTAGTTCCAGGAAGTAATATATAAAATTGAAGACATTCTTTGTGCAACAAAGGCCAATTAAAATTTAATCACTAGTGATAAGAATTGATTTAATAATGGAGCAAATAAGCTTTCCCAATTCATAGCTGTAACTCTTCACAACAACTGCCCAGTAGTTTTCAGATTTCTACAGACCTGTGACATCTGTGTATCTCTAAATTTTATCTTTCTGAACAGCAGTGTTTTTATCAGTCATCTTCTTCCAGTTCTACCTATTAAATTTTGAGCATATGGAAAACAGATAACTTGTGTATTTAGTTCACAGATCTCTGAGCCAAGAGAATTCAAGTACAGACTAATGAAGAGATTGATATATATACCACATCTTCTTTATCCATTCATCAGTCAACGGGCACTTGGGTTACTTCCACATCTTGGCTCTTATAAATAATGCTGTGATAAACATAGTGATGCATAACTCTCTTGAATCATTGATTTCATGTTCGTTGGATAAATACTCAGCAGTGGGATAGCTGGATTATACAGTATTTCTAATATTAACTTTTTGAGAAATCGCTACTGTTTTCCATAGTGACTTCACTAGTTTGCTTTCCCAACAGCAGTGTATGAGGGTTCTCTTTTCTCCACATCCCCTCCAATACTTGTTATTTCTTGTCTTGTTAATTATAGTCATTCTGATAGGTTTGAGGTTATATCTCGTAGTTTTGATTCGCATTTCCCTAATAATTAGTGATGTCGAATATGTTTTCACCTGCCTGTTGGCCATCTGTATATCTTTTTGGAAAAATATCTGTTCAGAGACTCTGCACATTTTTTGATCAGGTTTTTCATTTTTTTGTTGTTGAGTTGTATGAGTTCTTTAAATATTTTGTAAACTAATCCCTTGTTGGATATATGATTTGTAAATATTTTCTCCCAGTTGGTGTGTTATCATTTCATTTTCTTCATGGATTCCCTTGCCTTACAGAAGCTTTTTAATCTAATACAGTCCCGTTTGTTTATTGTTTCTTTTGTTTTCCTTGCCTGAATATACAAGGTAATCAAGAAAATACTGCTAAGACCAATGTCAAAGAGTGTAAAGCCTAAATTTTCTTCTAAGAGTTTTAAGATTTCAGGTCTTACATTTAAGTCTTTAATACATCTTGAACTAATTTTGGTATATGGTGTAAGATAATGGTCTACTTTCATTCTTTTGCATTTGGCTGTCAAGGTTTCTCAGTACTATCTATGGAAGAGAGTTTCATTTCATCATTGTATGCTCTTGACTTCTTTGTCAAAGATTAGCTGTCAAAAATTAGATGTGTACTCATTTCTGGGCTCTCAATTCTGTTCCATGGGTCTGTGTGTCTGTTTTTCTGCCAATACCTTCCTGTTTTGATTACTATACCTTTGCAGTATAATTTAAATTCAGGGATTGTGATACCTCCAGTGTTGTTCTTTTTTCTCAGGATTGTTTGGGCTATTCAAGGTCTTTTGCTGTTCCACGTAAATTTTAGGCTCCTTTATTCTATTTCTGTGAAGAATGTCATTGGGATTCTGACTGAGATTGCATTGAATTTGTAGATTGCTTTATGTAATATGGACATTTTAACTATGTTTATTCTTCCAATCCACAAGTATGGAATATCTTTCCATTTCTTTATGTCTTCTTTGATTCCTTTCAATAATTTCTTGTGGTTTTCAGTGTATAGTTTTTTCACCTCCTTGGTTAAATTTATTCCTAGATATTTTGTTCTTTTTGCTGCAATTGCAAATGGGATTGTATTCTTGACTTCTCTTTCTTCTAGTTCATTATTAGTGTATAGAAATGCAATTAATTTTTTATGTTGATTTTGTATCCTGCAAATTCACCGCAATTGTTCATTATTTCTAATAGATTTTTGGTGGATTCTTTAGGGTTTTTTTATTTATAAAATCATATCTTCCACAAATAGTGAGAATTTAACTTCTTCCATTCTTATGTAGATCTCTTTTATTTCTTTTTCTTGCCTAATTGCTCTTGCTAAAACTTCCAGTACTATGTTGAATAAGAGTGGCAAGGGTGGGCACCCTTGTCTTGTTCCTGTTCTCAGAGGAATGGCTTTCAGTTATTCTCTGTTGAGAATGATGTTGACTGTGGGTTTGTCATATATGGCCTTTATTATAATGAGATACTTTTCTTCACATCTATTGAGATGATCATGTGATTTTTACTCCTAATTTTTTAATGTGATGTATCACATTGATGTATTTGGTGATGCTGAACCATCCCTGCATCCCTGGAGAAATTCCACTTGATTGTGGTGTATGATCATTTTAACGTATTGTTGTATTCAATTTGCTAATATTTTCTTGAGGATGTTGCACATATGCTCATCAGAAATATTAGCATGTAATTCTCCTTTTTTGTGTTGTCCTTGTCTGGTTTTTGTATCAGGAAAATGTTGGCGTCATAAAATGAGTTGCATAGTGTCCCATCATCTTCAATTCTTCAGAATAGTTTAAGAAAGATGGGAATTAAATCATCTTTTACATTTGGTAGACTTCACCAGAGAAGCCATCTGGTCCTGGGCTTTTGTTTTTTGGGAGGTTTTGATTACTGTTTCAATCTCTTTTTTCATGGCTGGTCTATTCAGATTCTCTATTTCTTCTTGATTGACTTTTGAGAGGTGATATGAGTCTAAGAATTTATCCACTTCTAGGTTATCTAGTTTGTTGGCATATACCTTTTTGTAGTATTGTCTCATAATTCTTTGTATTTCTGTGGTGTCCATTGTAATTTCTCATCTTTCATTTCTGATTTTATTAATTTAAGTCTTTTCTCTTTTTTTCTTGGTGGATATGGCTAAGAGTTTGTCAATTTTCTGTTCTCATAGAATTAGCTCTTAGTTTCACTGATACTTTCTGTTCTGTTTTGTCTCTATCTCATTTATTTCTGCTCTGATTTTTATTATTTCCTTCCTTCTACTGACTTTTGGCTTTGTTTACTCTTTTTTTTCTAGTTAGTTAAGTATAGTGTATTCTTTATTTGAGATTTTTCTTGTTTGTTGAAGTAGGCCTGTATTGCTGTAAATTTCCTTCTTAGTACCACTTTTGCTACATCCAATAAGTTTTGGTATGTTATGTTTTCATTTTCATTTGTCTCTAGGTATTTTAGGATTTCTTCTTTCATTTCTTCATTGACTCAATAGTTGTTCAGTAGCATTTTGCTTAATCTCCTCATATTTGTTACTTTACCAGGTTTTTTCTTATAGTTGATTGTTAATTTCATAGCATTGTTGTTGGAAAATATGCTTGATATGATTTCAATCTTCCTACATTTATTGAGGCTTGCTTTGTTTCCCAACATATGGTCTATCTTTGAGAATGTTCCATGTGCTAAATGTATAAGAGATTTCAATTCACAGTGTGGAAAGCACTAACATACATCATACTGTATTTTTAAGTATTGATGCCTTTAATGACCTTCTATCACCAGGTTGTGCATTCAATTATTGTTTGTCTTGTTCTTCAACTACCAAACTTTTTTCAAGGAATAATTTCCTTTCAGTTGCATGTTTTTTTCTAAGACAAAAGTTTTATGTTGGTAAATTCATTTTAGGATTTGAGGCATAGGCCTATGGAGAAGCACTATGTCTTGTTGTTTCTATGCAAACCAGACCAATCCAGATGGAGCACAATGACTTCTGAACTTACCCAAATTAGCTCATAAATTTGACCAGAGCATGGCCAGCGCCAGCAGACTATAGATGAAAGAAATGAATACATCTGGTAAATCAGTATGGGTGGTTATTGAGAATGATTCCTCCATTTTACTCTTTTCTCTAATATAAGAGTAATAATGAATTTCCCTTTACTTAATCACTATTCTATAAAAATTTGCTATATTGCCTTTCTTAAGTAAAATATAGAGATTTGTTAGTCTTTCTTTTAGATGCACTATAAAATAATAATTTTGGCATGTAGACGCATAATTTTTATGCTTGCAAGTATCAAATCACTTCACTGGAGTTACATCACAGAGAAAATACCTTCATAATTTACTTTATTTCAGTGAATAAAGTGACCATAAAGAAAATTTAGTGCTGAAATACAAGTCTTCACTTTGCCTTGAATCCACCAACAAGATCAACAACAGTCATGAATGCAAGCAATTCAAGCTCTCCAAAGGTTTTCATTCTCTTGGATTTCTCTGACCATCCCTGGTTGGAAATGCCACTCTTCATAATGGTGCTTGTTGCTTACATCTGCACACTAGTGGGAAACATCTCAATTACTGAGGTATCCATGGTGGATCTTCATCTTGACAGCCCTATGTACTTCTCCTTTCCAACCTCTACTTCCTGGACCTGTGTTTTACTACAACCACCATCCTTCAACTACTGCTGAACCTCTGTGGCTCAAATAAGTCTATCAGCTATAGAGGCTGTGTGATCCAGTTTTATATGTTTCACTTCCTGGGGCCCCCCAAATACATGTTCTTAGTTGTGATGCCAGTGGATCATTACATGGCCATCCGGAAGCCCTGGAAGTCCCCAGCTATCATGCATCAGTGACTCTGCATCCTCCTAGTGGTCATGGCTTGGTTAAGCAGTTTGGCTACCTCCTTGCTTCAGTCATCCCTCACCATCTGGCTGCCACTCTGTGGTGACAAGATAGATGACTTCCTGTGTGAAGTCCTAGTGATGATCAAGATGTCATGTGTTGATACCACATTCAATATAGCTATGCTCTCCATTGCGGGGACTTTCTAGTCCCTGTTTCCCTTGTCATATATCCTTATCTCCTATGAATTTATTGTAGTTACAGTGCTCAGAATAGGGCCCTCAGAGGGAAAGAAGAAGGCCTTTAACACATGCGGTTCTCATGTGATTGTTGAATCTTCCCTCTATGGGCCAGTAATTAGCGTGTGTGTGCAGCCTTCTGCTGCTAACTCCCAGGACAAGAACAAACTCACGTTCCTGTCCTACAGTTTGGTGACTCCTATGCTTTACCTTTTTACCTATACATTGAGAAACAAGGACATAAAATGGGCAAAGAAGAGGCTTCTTGTCAGAATGCACCATTGGGGAAGAGACTAAACATAGCTATTTTTATACTCCACATAGCACTCAGAAGATCCCCCGCTTTAAAATTACTTCTTAATTGAACCTCCTCCAAAACTACTAGCATTCTTTTGTACCTATCCTATCTGTATATCTGTTCATTTAACACACTGTTGATCATTTCAAAGTGTTAAGCCTAATCCTCAGTTTTTCTGCAATTCGTATTGAGTGATCACCATGTCAT
The DNA here is from genome assembly GCF_021613505.1 of Equus quagga. NCBI lineage: Eukaryota > Metazoa > Chordata > Mammalia > Perissodactyla > Equidae > Equus > Equus quagga. Next base: position 35,992,459 of record NC_060281.1, read on the forward strand.
TAAGTTCCTCTGTATCCATCTAAACATTCTACTATACAAATCTAAAAAGTGAGCAATAAGTAAATGCTTATTGACTGACGCATTCACTGTTGACCAAGGGAAAAAAATCAAACCTTATCATTTTATGTTATATTTTTTAAAAATTATACAAGTAATATAGATTGCAGTTTACCTTCCTGTTATTATGTACATGATTTAAGGATTAATCTTTCATTTGCTAATCAACTCTTTTTATGAATTACCAGCAACACCGAATGGCTTGATACCTCATATTCTATAACCAACCATCTCAACCACACATTCAATATCTGATGCTTTATAAATAAGATAATTCAAAAGTAATATCTGACAATTTCTTTCCTATAGGTATCAGTGAGAAATCCTTCCTTTTGAGGCATTTGACTGAAGTAACTATCTTTAGGTTCCCCGAGAGAAAAGAGAAAAATTGTAATAAAACATTTCCACAGAGAACTCTGTCCCAAGGAACTTATTCAGCTAACTCATTTGGGATACCATAAATGGCCTGTTTGAAAATAATGCCCAGGAGTCTCAGGAATATAATACAAATAGCACACCCACAAAACATTCTTGATGTTACTGTCTTCCTAACCCATGCTTTTTTCTCTTTGGCAGCATTGTATCAAATGCAAAACTCACATTTCCGAAGGTAATTCTTAAATACTCATCTGTGTACTGCAGTTTCTCTATCCTTCTCTGAAAGTTTGAAAACTTCAAGTGTATTCCTTCATAATTCCTTTTTATTGAATATTTATCAAAATAAGGTGAGTAGAAAGACTTTGTTTTAAAGGCCACACGTTCTTAGAGGAAGTGGTATGTGTGTACATCATAGTACCTTATATACATAGGAAAAGCAGAGAGCATTTCATTTCTGGGAGCATTTTCTAAATTTTAGAAATACCTAGTTGAGTGGCTGTACAAAGCAACTAGATTTTTCTTTGTAATCAGTCTCTCTGTCTCTCATTTAAACCAATTTAAAACAAATTTAAAAGCATTTAAATTTCATTGAACACTCTGACAGATGTTAGATACCTGAATAAAGTGATGTCTTCATTCAATCATGTAAACTTTTTAAATATATGATCAAAATTTGAAGGATTGACATGCCCACAATTTTTATCCAGATATTTCGATGTCAGATAAAAAAATTTTGTTTTGTATGCTTTTTCCTACATATTAAGCTAAAAAGCACTCTAAATATAAATAAAATACAATGTGATGAAAATGATGTATAAATAAGATAGACTAGCATAAAAATGTGACTGGAGATACAAAGGAGGTGTCAAAAGGAATACATAGAGTCTGGCACTTTATTAAATGACTTTAAACATTTGTGGATAAATAGAACCCTATGTAGTGAAATAGTGATGAAAAATCACTAGAAGTAGATCAAAAAGTAGGTTAAAAAAGTCAGAGATTCTAGGAGCTAAAAGTAATGAAATACCATGAGAATGACATGGAAAATATTTAGAGATGTAAGCTAGAATATAGAGTTTAAATATACTTCATGATTAAATCACATTAAGATACGTGTTGTGGAATCTCCAGGGAAATATCCAGAGAAATGGAGGAGCCTCTTAGGTGATCACCATTCACAAATAAAACCACTCTTACTAAGGTGAATAACATGAAAGAAATTGAAAATAATTCAAATTTAATAAAATTGCTGAAAGCATAATTGACTGAATGCTGTCATTAGAGTTAGATAGATCAGAATCTTTAGAATATTTATTTTAACTAATAAATTAATTCATACCTTTTTTTCATATTCCACCTTCTACAACATAGAATTTTCTACCTGAAAAAGAACTTAGGCCAAGATATGTTTCTAAATTCAGTATACTCATATAACATCAAGTCAAACAAGGTGTAGGGGACACACTCATTCAGGAAACATCCCTACATCCCGATTTCTTTGGAATCTTGAAACTGAATGTACAGTCTTATTACGTTACTATCTCATCTAAGGAATTGATTGCTTTTTGATCTTTAGAATCTCTCCAGTCATTAGCAGCGAATAGGAATGAATGATTAACAATATCCCAAGAAAAGGAAACTAAAATTTCCTTTGTAACAGGATTTGGGGACGGGTACTAAATGATTTAACGTGTAGCAAATACGTACTGTAGTGTTTGGTACACAGGATTCCTTAAGGATTAGTTGGAATTATTGTTATTGTTTTATTATTCTACCACACATTTCTCACCTAAGGGTAGTGTGTAATCAAAGGGAAACATTTACATCTTAGCTCTGAATAGCTTTGTGTGACACCTCACAGGGTGGCTTTGAGGACTTAATGAAACAGAGAACGCCAAAACTGTGCTTTATAACCTTACGAATATAATCTGTTGCCTTTAAACTGCTAATTGACTGAGAAGTTAACTCAAGATTTTGTCACTAGGAAACACTACCTTAACTTCCTGTCTGAATATCCCTCATCTAACAAATGATTGTACATTTCATAAAACACACTTCATCACTAAAGTAAAAGTATAATCAAAAACGCCTCATTACCTAATTAATCTTTCTCAAATATTGTTTTAATTAGTTAGTTGATTTTGTTATTACAATGTGCCTTTTAGCTAAAATAAGAAAAAAGGAAAAAAAAGGAATATACCCTGAATATGTAAAAATCATATGAAAAAGTCTCTGGTCCTGAATTGAAATATCAACTTTTCCCTGACACCAGTTCTCTCTAGTTAAAAGACGTAATTAGTGGCCGGCCCTGTGTTCAAGTGGTTAAGTTCCCAAAGCAGAGGCTTTGGATGCTCAGGGTTTCTCTGGTTCTGATCCTGAGTGCAGACATGGCACCACTCATCAGGCCATGCTGAGGCGACGTCCCACATGCCACAATCATAGGCACTCACACCTAGCATATACAACTATGTACTGGGGGGCTTTGGGGAGAAGAAGAAGAAAAAAAGATGTAATTATAGCTACATACAATCAAGTGAATCATTGATAACTGTTCAAACTCATATAAAAATATATAAAATATATATAATATAATATATAAAATATATAAATACAAGCCCACTCAATAAAGGAAAATCCCTACAACACAAATTAAAACTTAACATGAAAAAATAAAATGCCTAATTTGAACGAAATAGTTATGCAAGAAAAAATACATCCCAAAACAAATTCTTGACTATGGGAAAGCGTTTGTCATAGTGCAACTCTCCTGTTTTATGCTTCAGGAAAATGACGTGAAAGTGTTTAAATTTCTTGCTCAATTCCATAATACAAAGATGGACTTGTTTCAAATCAGCCTTCTGACTCCTCTTGGAGATGATATGATTATTCAATTAAAATAATATAATTGTATCTGGAAAAGATTATTTTCATGATTCTTATAGCTCCAGGTTTTCTCCTCCTCCTCCTTCTACTATGGATGCTCAACACTTTTACCTTCTTGATATTTCAGTAACGCCTTGTAGCAGTGCTTCTGAAAATCAGCCATCTGATTCCTGGGCCTCATGCCACATCTACACTATCAGCTACCTGGAGATAGGAACCAATAAACTGCATTTTAACAGCCTCCTCAGCTGATTTTTATGCAAGCCATGACTTATAAACCATTGCTTTCAAGTTTCCTAAACGAAGTCATTTCTACTTGTCATTTAATCCTCACCATATTATTGTTATCCTTATTGTTATTGCTATGCTTATTGTTATCCTTATTATACAGAAGAGGAAGTTCAGTACCAGAATGGTTAGGTTACTTGTTTAAAGCAATTTGCTTTATTTTGTAGTATCATAAGGGAAGTAAGGTCACCTGGTGTCAGATCCCTTTTATCATTTCCCCCACAACTTACTGTAACCTATATTCTATGACTGGATGGCCAATGCATAGTTATGTTTTGTCATTTCTATAACTCTTTCTACCTTTCCCGCCACTTCCCTACTATAGGTTAAACAAATTGAAGATTATGGCACTAATTAACAAAAGCCATCCTGAAGAGTTTATTCTACTGGGCTTTGCTGACCGTCCTTGGCTAGAGCTTCCTCTATTCGTTATTCTTCTTATAACATACCCCACGGCCATGATGGGAAACATAGCCATCATTCTGGTGTCCAAGCTAGACCCCCGTCTGCACAGCCCCATGTATTTCTTCCTCACTAACCTCTCCTTTTTGGACATGTGCTATACCATGAGCATTGTCCCTCAGATGCTGTTTAACCTGGGAAGCGCTAAGAAGACAATAAGCTATATGGGGTGTGCAGCTCAACTTTATTTCTTCCACACAATGGGGGGCACAGAATGTCTGCTTCTGGCTATCATGTCTTTTGATCGCTATGTGGCCATCTGCAAGCCTCTACACTACACCCTCGTCATGAATCAGAACATCCGTATCCTATCAGTGTCCACTGTATGGCTGTGTGGTATGATCTACGCTGTCTCAGAGGCCACTGTTACATTACAGTTGCCACTGTGTGGTCTCAATACCCTGGATCACTTGTTGTGTGAGATTCCTGTTCTGATAAAGACTGCCTGTGGTGAAAAGGGTGCTAATGAGCTCACACTCTCAGTGGTATGCATTTTTATGTTAGCGGTTCCGCTATGCTTAATTATTGCTTCTTACACTTGTATTGGACATGCTGTATTTAAAATGAAATCATCTGAGGGAAGGAAAAAAAGCTTTGGGACCTGTTCTTCCCATCTCATTGTCGTTTTCTTATTTTACGGCCCGGGCATTAGCATGTACCTTCAGCCCCCCTCCTCCATCTCAAGGGACCAGCCCAAGTTCATGGCTCTCTTCTATGGAGTGGTGACTCCTACACTCAACCCTTTCATCTACACCCTGCGGAATAAGGATGTAAAGGGGGCACTAGGCAAACTGGTGAGAAGCATTTTCACTTCCAAGTGGTAGTTGGTAGACATCAAATGAAATTACTTAACATTTAGAGTAGGTTTACAGGGTTTCTCTAATAACTCATTCTTCTCTCGTATTTTCCTAAATTTAATATTAAACATTCTTGTTGCAAAATAAGTCATGCTTCTGATATTCCTTACAATGGTGTTAGGTAAGGATGACACTTGGCTAATAGGCACCAGTAAGGGCACTCAGTTTGTGAAAATGTATTTATAATAGTTCTATACTGGTTGGTAGATACTGAAATAGTAATAGCATTAAATATTAAAAAATAAAGAGAAGTAATAATATGAACTATAAGATAAAGTCATTACTTCAAGCTAATCGTCGTAAAATAGCATGGCAACCATTCATCTCCGGAGCATCATCGGAGATAGGCAACCATTCCTATCTCCACTCCTATCACAGAGTCACCTTAGAAATATTCCGTCACTCTCTGCAAGACTGGCCAAGTCTAAGAGGACAGCATGGCTACACTGCACATCCAGTGTGAGGCACTCTATGCTTTAGAACAACCCTGAGTCTTGTAAGTTTATCAGCCTTAATTATTTGGAAGCTGTTGCTTCTTAAAAAACACATCGTTACTCTTGTTTAACAAAAAGTGTGCAATGTCTTGTATTTTTAATTAAAGAATTCATCTTTCATATTAAAATGAACAAAATACAGGTACAAAAAAGTATCAATATGTTTCTTAGTGTTTTTTTTAATATCATAAGCATGAGTCCTCTGAATCAGTAAGAGAAGAAGAAGTAATAATAATAAACCAAAACCTGGAAACATTTTTGTGCATAAGTAGAGCAAACAGGAATGTCTTTTGAAACTGCACAAGAATCAATATGAGAAAAAATTAATTTGTTTTTCTAGAATGGAAAGCAACCTGATTGCTACAACAAGAAGTGCATCTTTTTGTTGATGTAAATTTTGAATGTAAATGATGCTCAGAATCTGTATCAATAAAAGTCATAAGTGCTAAACTAAGTTCTAGGACTTAACATCCCACTTAAAACACTGTCATAAAATTAGTTACAATTTTTGAGAGCAAATTAATGAATTTTAGTTATTTAGTGTAAATTAATATGGAGAGAATTCAACATGATGTCATGTATTGATTAAATGAACACTTGTAAGAAAAACAAAAGGTCATTTGGACTTTTCTGGAATGTCTTCTGGTATGATCAAGATCAAGGCAAATTACTGGGTGGAAAATTGCATGTTACCCCAAGAAATAATTAACTGCCACCCAGATCTACTTTTTGAAAAATAATAGATCATCCAGGGCTTGGTCCAGTTCTTAAGAGAAATTGACTTTGGTGGCTTAAGTTGGGAAAAATTGTAAGGAACTTTAAAATTTGAATGATTGCTGGCCAAATTCCAAAAACTGTTTTAAAATTTCACACATACACATAACACACACACAACCATGCAAAGAAAAATTCTGTAATATTAAATAATACCTCTGATCATTTTTGTTAACTGATTTTGTTAAGATATCCTTTATCTCACGTAGTCATACATACCAAGGAATAAAATAATTTTTAGTTTTGGGGGCAAACCTCAGCAAGTTTTGTGTCAAAATCTTAGCTTTTGGGATTGTTTAGGGCCACTCAGACTTCTTTATTAAATTATCTGCTACCTTACAGACCTGTAAAGATGACTCATTTCAGAATTGTAAGTTTCTTCCGGACTATGTGAAATATCACAACTTCCTAAAGGAAATAAATAAAACTTTCAGATTAAGAATATTGAGAGTAGTGGTAGGGAAACTCATAGAAATGTTTTATTTGTACTAGACTACTTTATATTTCCAGGTCATATATCTTCAGTATATTCCAGCATGAAGGATACTTTTGTTAACAGTTGAGAAGCTCTGTTGAAGGGAAGCACAAATTATATTTGAAGGTTAGCATGTGCTCTATCCTGGGCATAAAGCATGAGCAATGTTAAGATTGCCTTTTCAGTCATGTAGAGAAAGGCAAGTACTGTATCATTTCATTCATATATGGAAGATAAACAAACACATAGATACAGAAAACAGACTGGTGGTTACCACAGAGGAGGGGAGAGTGGGCATGGCAAAAGGGTGAAGGGACACATTTGTATGTGACAGATGGCAACTAGACTTTTAGGGGAGAACACAATCTACGAAGAAGGCCACATATATTGATGTACACCTGAAATTTATATAATGTTGTAAACCTATGTTACCACAGTAAAATTAAAAAAGGAAAACAGAAAAACATAGCCTTTTCAAGGAAGGTGATCAAAAAGTTATCTTATTTTCCCAAGAAAGCAGCATTTTCCTGAAGAACAAATGGAAGACGGCAAAGCATTTTAACCCCTGGTTCTAAAAACACTGAAAACGCAGGCATGCATTTGGGAAAGTCTTTAAAGCAGAAAACAAGAAGGTTTAACACTGATTTTCTCCACACTATGGACGTCCTTAGATCTGCATACCATAGTACTTCAAGGCAAGAAGTGTATTCTGCTCTAAGGAAGATGATTAAAATAAATGCAAATCAGGATTCTGGTTCAAAAAATGCCTTATGATTATTCTAAATCAAAGTCTATTAAACTGTGATGCTCTGAATTCCAATGACTTAGAGGAAGCCCAAAGATCCCTGGAGTGTGAGGGTAGGGCGCAGAAGGGTTGGGTAGAGTGGAGTGGGTAAAATATGTCAGATGGACAGTAGTATTCTGTCCAAATATGATAAAAGAAGTAATCATTATGCTTTATTTTCATGTTATCAAAACAATAGCATATGTTGACTATCTACTCAAGTTTTTACCTGAGCAAAAATATGTATATAATACACATAAACACAAAATGAAACAAATACATGGCAAGAATTCAACAAATCACTTAAGAATTTGCTCCACATAAAACTTAAGTCTGAATGTCTCTATGTTTGTTAAGAATGGGATAATACCAAAAAAAATTTTTAACCTTTTCTGGTGTGTTAATTTTTAACTATTGATCTTGAGGTCTCAGTGTCTCATGTATATAGTTTGATTATTTAACATGAAGAGGTAGGGAACTGATCTCAATAATTACTGAGGTTTCACTGTATTTCAAAAAGAAGGATATTAAATCCATTGCATTAAAGGTCTGTAAACTTATGTCCCATTACTCTTCCTTTTCAATTATCGTATTGTGCACCTCCCCTAAAACCGCCATCACCTCCTAGGCTGACCACAATACATGCTGCAACACTTCCATTTCCTAAACTTTTTTCATTTTCAATTCATTTGTGTTATTGTTTACTTTTGCTTTCAAAATGCCTCCTCCAATTTTCTACCTCTGTAAGGTTTTCCTTAAAAAAAACTGTAATACAGAAAGTTATGTGCTAAAATGCACATTCAGAAATGTCCTTCTGCCCTCTTAACAAATTTTGAAGTGCACAAACTCATGTTAAATGTTCTTATCAACAAAAAAAAAAACAAAAGAAAAAGAAAAAAAGGAGTACAATAAATCATTTAGAGGTGGTGGGTATGTTTAGTATCTTATTTGTGGGGATGATATCATGCATCTGTCCAAACTCACCAAAATGTTACATCAAATAAGGGCAACTTTCTGTATAATAAGTATACCTCTAAAGATGGGGAAAAAAGAGATGAGCTTCTGGAACAGAGGAGGAAGACTAGCTAAATGCCAAGACATTTGGAAGAATTAAAGATATTTCCTAGTAACAAGTGGCAAAAATGGATATATTAAGCAGTTTGTAGGAATATGCCAGTTGCTGAGGGAACGCCATAATCAAGGTGATGTTTAAGAAGGAGAACTCACAACTATTGAAAAGCTGCCACGAGTTTGTGCACGTGCTCAACATTGTGTTTTAAATCTTATTTAATCTTCAATAACCTTTCAGTTTTAAATCTTATTTAATCTTCAATAACCTTTCAAGGTAGGTGTTCTCCAGGTATGATAATGAATTTCTGTTCATTAATGCATGATTTTCAATAGTTTATGTCAGAACTGAAATTTGAAAGCCTTTCAATTACCAAAATCCATGTTTTTACCCACCTTATAAGTTATTTGCAAAAGTGATGCACATTTAAGATGATGTATGTAAATGATGAATAATTTAATATGTTTCAAGTGAAAATTTCATGGAGAATATGTAATATTGAAAGGGAGATATACATTGAACCAGAACTAGGGACCAGAACCAAGGATAATATTAAAGAATTTTTATTTCTATAGGTGAAGACACGTTATAGGATTTTAAGTCCTTGGAAGATAAAAGACCTTTATTTAATAAGATCACATTTAGGAAGGTGAAAATGATTTGTAATAGGAAAACATTGTACTTGACTAGTTGAAGTTTCTGCAACTTCTGTGCAGTTAGCATGCTCAAAGAGGATTTGACTAAAAGGATAAGAATTCTTAAAAATTTTGTAGTATTTCTTTTTTGGAGACATTAAAGAAATTCAATAACTTGATATTATGATATCTTAGAATAAAAGATTTGACCATAGACTATATTAATATATTATATGATAAATATTTTAACAAGAATTGGCACTTCATTCAGCTATAATTAACAAATAAATTGTATATATTTAAAGTGTACAATGTGATGCTTTGTAATAGTATACTTTGTGAAATGTTTACCACAATAATTAGTTAAAACATCTATCACCTCCCATAATTACCTTTGGTGTGTTTGGTAACAATGCTTAAGGTTTACTCTCTTAGCAAATTTCAGGAGCACAACATACTATTATTAACTGCAGTCACCATGCTGTACATTAGATACCAAGAACTTATTCACTTTATAAATGAAGGCTTGTACCCTTTGACCTGCACCTTCCCATCCTTCAACCCCCAGGTTCCAATATTAGCCATTCCAACAGACGTGAGGTGATATCTCATTGTGGTTTTGATTTGCATTTCCCTCATGATTAGTGATGTTGAGCCTCTTGTTTTATACCTGTTGGCCATTTGTATGTCTTCTTTGAAAAATATCTATTCAGCTCCTTTGCCCACTATTTAATTGGGCTATTTGGGTTTTTGCTATTATATGAGTTCCTTATATGTTTTGGATATTAACTCCTTACCAGACATATGCTTTGCAAATATTTTCTCCCATTCCATAGGTTTCTTTTTCATTATGTTGATAGTTACTTTAGCTGTGCAGTTGAAGGTTTTGAACATCACTTTCAAAGTGTATTTTCTGACTGTCAAAATGCATGACTTGGGGGTGGTTAAAGATGGTGGCATAGGATGACCCTGAACTCACCTCCTCCCATGGACACACCAAGTCTACAGATACATGTAGAACAATTACTTCTGAAAAAGACCTGGAAACTACAGGGCCACATCAGCATGGCTAAGAGAGGCAGAGACACTGTCTCACCAAAATCCCCACCTCAGCATGCTTACCCACAATTGAGAGTGTCTCTGCCTCTCCTACCTGTCTTGATGTGGTGTTTTTATCCTTTGTTTTGGAGGAACTGTTCAGCTAGTTTTGAGAAATGTAACTAACCCAAACAAGATATCAAAAAGAAAAGAGAACTTCAAAAGGTGAAGATAGCTTAAGGAGCCTATGAGACAATATCAAGTGGAATGACACTCAGATTACAGAGGTCTCAGAAGAAGAAAAGAGAAGGAGGCATAAAACTTATTTGAAGAAATAATGGCTGAAAAGTTCTCTAACCTGGGGAAAAAAACAGATGTCCAGATCCAGTAAGCCCAGAGAGGTCTAAATAAGGAAAACCCAAAGCAATCCACCCCAAGACTTGTTCTAATGAAAACATCAAATGATAAAGTCAGAATCTTAAAAGCAACAAGAGGAAAACAACTTGTTATATTCAAGGGAACCCCCACAAGACTATCAGCAGACTTTTCAGCAGAAGTTTTGCAGGCCAGAAGGATGTGGCACGATATTCAAAGTGCTGAAAGAAAAAACCTGACAATCAAGAATATTCCACCCAGCAAGGCTATCATTCAGAATTGAAGGAGAGACAGAGAGTTTTTCAGACAAGCAAAAGCTAAAGAGTTCATCACCACTAAACGGGCCTTACAAGAAAGGTTAAAGGGACTTCTTTAAGCTGAAACCAAAGAGAACTAATTAGTAACAAGAAAACATATGAAAGTAAAAATCTCACTGGTAAAGGTAAATATGTAGTAAAGGTAGTAGATTAATCACTTATAGTATGAGAGAGAGGTCCAAGACGGCAGTGTAGGAAGACCCTGAACACAAATCTTCTCATGGACACAGTGAATCTGCACCTAAGTATAGAGAAATATCTCATGAAGAATTCAGGGCTGAATGAAGAGCTTCTGTAAAACAAACAATAGAGAGACCACATAGAGACCTATAGGAGAGACATGACCGGTATTGATGGGAACCACACTCCAGATGCAGCAACCTGAAGTAGGGAGGGATATCACTGAGGGGACTGTGCAGTCTCACAAGCCCAGGTTGGATGTTTGAGAATACAATCAATTTACATTGCATGATTATTGATATATGAGGCCTTAATACTGCTGTTTTATCTCTTGTTTTCTGATTGTTCTATGATTCCATTGTTTCTCTTCCTTTTTATTTTCAACTGCAACTTCATTTTGGTGGTTTTCTGAGGAGGTTTTCTCTCTTTTTGTGAATTGTGGCTCTGCTCTGATATTTTCATTTAGTGGTTACCATGATATTTATATAAAAGATCTCATAGATGAAATAGTCCATTTTCTCATAGCCTCTTATCTTCAATAACCTAAGCAGGTTTCATCCCTCTCCCCTCCCCTTCTGAGTTAAGGCTGTTACAGATTGTTCTGTTTTTAATGTTGTGAGTTTGTGACTAAGTTGAAGTGTTTGTTACTTTTGATACTTTCTTTCCTTTTACTTTTTGTTATAATTGAGTATTTGGCTCCTTATTCTGACAGACAGCTGCAGTTTTCTGATTATGTCTATTTATCTCCTTGCTCAAAGCTTTGTAGGCCTTTGCCTCAGTTTTGGTTTATCTGGGAAAGCTTTTATTTCTCCATTATATCTGAAGTAAAGTTTTGCTGGATAGAGTATTTTTGGCTGACAGTTTTGTTTTTGTTTTTAAGGAAGATTAGCTCTGAGCTAACATCTGCTGCCAATCCTCCTCTTTTTGCTGAGGAAGACTAGCCCTGAGCTAACATCTGTGCCCATCTTCCTCTACTTTATATGTGGGACGCCTGCCACAGCATGGCTTGATAAGCGGTGCCATGTCCGCACCTGGGATCCAAACCAGCAAACCCTGAGCCTCCAAAGCAGAACATGTGAACTTAACTGCTGCACCACCAGGCCAGCCCCTTTGACTGACAGTTTTTGTCTTTCAGTATTTTGAATATATCATTCCATTCTCTCCCAGCGTAGGGTTTCTGCTAAGAAATGCTCTGAAAGCCTGATAGGGTTTCCTTTGTAGGTTATTTTCTTCTGCCTTGCTGCCCTTAATAACTTTTCTTTGTCACTGACTTTTGCCAGTTTTACTACTATATGCCTTGGAGAAGGTCTTTTAGCATGGATGTAATTAGACATTCTATTAGTTTCATGTATTTGTAAGTCCAGTTCCTTCCATAGGTTTCGGAAAGTTCTTAACTATTATTTCTTTGAACAAGCTCTCTGCTCCCTTCTCCCTCTTTTCTCCCTCTTGAATACTTATAATCTTTATGGTGCTTTTTCTAATTGAGTCTGATATTTATCAAATAATTCTTTTGTTTTTTAAAAATCTTAGTTCTGTCTCCTCCTCCACATGTAGAATGTCTATATTTTCATCCTCTAAATCACTAATTCTTTCCTCCATAACATCAGCTCTATTTCTTAAGGATTCTAGATTATTTTTATTTCATTAATTGTGTCCTTTATATCCATAATTTCTGTTTGTTTTTTTTTTTTATAGTTTCAATCTCTTTGGTGAAGAGATTCATTTTATTTCTGAGCTCATTGAACAGTCTTTCTGTGTTCTCTTGTATTTTGAGTTTCTTTATGACAGTTATTTTTAATTCTCTGTCATTTGGTTTGTAAATTTCTGTGTCTTCAGATTTTGTTTCTGGAGAACTGTAATTTTTCTTCTAGTCTGAATTGCTGCTGCAGTTTCTTATGGTGTTTGATGACCTAATCTTTTGTTAGGGCATTTGTGGTAGTATTAGGTCACAGATTGCACCTGTTACCACTAGGAGGAAGAAGGATCAGTGTTTCTGGCCCCACTGCATCTGCTGGAATCTGTGAGGGTACTATGGGTGCTTTTGCCAGATTGGCGAGCTTTCAGGCACTTCTGTGAACTGTGCTTTATGGGTGGGGCTTCCTCACTTGACCAAGCTAGGGCCACTCCCTGGGGTTGCAGGAGTACAGTGGACTCCCCTTCCCCACTAGGAAAGAGATCATGAGTGGGTCAAGAGTTGCCACTGCCTCTTCCTACAGTCACCCTGATGCATGTTCCTACTGTTGGAGTGCTTGCACCAGGTTGTAAAGTGATCATGCACATGCACAGGGCTGCCAGGGGACAGCAGGAAGTGCTCACCTATCTCCACCACTTCCCAGAGGGCAGGTCTATCCACCCTCAGACAAAGGGAACAACTCACTCTGCCATGTTGCTGACGTCACTCCTGGATGACACAATTTTATAGAGAGAAAATCCTAAAGATTCCACCAAAAGACTCTTAGAACTACTAAACGAATTCAGTAAAGCTTCAGGGTAAAAAAAAAAAATCAATATAAAAATTTCTGTTGTATTTCTATACATAATTTTGAAATTTCAGAAAGAGAAATTAATAAAACAGTCTCATGTACAATTGCATAGAAATGAATAAAATACATAGGAATAAATTTAACTAAGGAGGTAAAAGACTTGCACACTGAAAACCTGAAAACATTGATGAAAAAAATTGAAGAAGACACAAATAAATTCAAAGATATTCCATGCTCATGGTCTGGAAGAATTAATATTTTTAGAATGTCCACATTACTCAAAGCAACATACAAATTCAATGAAATCTCTATCAAAATTTCAATGATGTTTTCACAGAAATAGAACTAACAATCCTAAAATTTGTATGAAACCACAAAAGATCCAGAACAGACGAACCAATCTTGAGAAAAAAGAACAAAGCTAGAGGCATCACACTGCCTGATTTCAAACTATATTACAAAACTACAATAATCAAAACAGTATGGTATTGGCATTAAAAAAAAAAAACACGTATACGTCAACAGAACAGAATAGAGAGCCCAGAAAGAAACCCATGTACATATATTAAATTAATTTATGACAAAGGAGGCAAGAATATATAATAGGGAAAGGGTGATCTCTATAATACATGGTGTTGGGAGAATTGGACAACCACAGGCAAAAGAATGAAATTAAGAGTACTATCTTACACCACATACAAAAATTAACTCAAAATAGATTAAAGACTTGAACATAAGACCTGAAACCATAAAACTGCTGGAAGAAAATAGAAGTGGTAAGCTCCTTGATGTCAATCTTGGTGATGATTTTTTGGATGTGACCTCTAAAGTAAAGGCAACAAAAGCCAAAATAAACAAGAGGAGCTACATCAAACTAAAAAGCTTCTGCATAACAAAGGTAGCCATCAACAAAATGAAAAGGCAACCTACTGAATGGAAGAAAATATTTGCAAACCAAGTATTTGATAAATTGTTAGTATCCAAAATATATGAAGAACTCACACAAATCAATAACAAAAAAATAAATAATTCACTTAAAACATTGACAGAGAATCTGAATGGATGTCTTTCCCAAGAAAACATACTGATGGCCAACAGGCACATGAAAAGATGCTCAACATCACTAATCATCAGGGAAATACAAATCAAAACAATGAGATATCACCTCAAACCTGTTAGAATGGTTATTATCAAAAAGACAAGAAATAACAACCCTTGGCAAGGATGTGGAGAAAAGGGAAATCTCATGCGTTATTGGTTGGAACATAAATTGGTTCAGCCACTATGGAAAACAGTATGAAAGCTTCTCAAAAAATTAAATATAGAACTATCATATGACATAGTAATTCTACTTCTGTGTATTTACCTGAATAAAACAAAAACACTAATTCAAAAATATATATGTACCCCTATGTTCATTGCGCCACTATTTACAATAGCCAAGATATGGAAATACCCTAAGTGTCCATCAATGGATTAAAGGATAAAGATGTGAGGTATATGTATACAAAGGAATATTGCTCAGCCATAAAAAGATGAAACCTTGTCATTTACAACAACGTAGATGGACCTTGAGGGTATAATGCTGAATGAAATTTCAGACATAGAAAGACAAACAACATATGGTTTCATTTATATGTGAAATCTAAGAAATAAGACAAATGAACAAACAGAAGAAAACAAAACTCATAGATACAAAGAACAGATTGGTTGTTGTCAGAGAGGAGGGAGTTAGGGAGGTGGCCAAAATGGGTGAAGCAGGTCAAGAGGTACAAACCTCAGTTATAAGGTAAATAAATCATAAAGATGTAATGTACAGCATATTGACTATAGTCAATAATATTGTACTGTATTGCATATTTGAAAGTTGCTAAGAGAGTAAATCTCAAAAGCTTTCATCAGGAGAAGAAAAATTTTGTAACTTTCCATGGTAATCAATGGTAACTAGACTTATTGCAGTGATTATTTCAGTGTACACATATATCGAATCATTATGTTGTACACTTTAAACTAATATACTGTTATATGCCAATTATACCTCAATAAAAAAATGCATGGCTCATTCTGAATATCTTTAATGTGATTTTTAAGTCTTCAGTGATTTGGTGTTCTTCAAATAACATCATTTTTATTTTGTTTTCTTCCAGGTGAAAAGTCTTTTTTTTTTTTTTTGAGGAAGATTAGCCCTGAGCTAACTACTGCCAGTCCTCCTCTTTTTTGCTGAGGAAGCCTGGCCCTGAGCTAACATCCGTGCCCATCTTCCTCTACTTTATATGTGGGACACCTACCACAGCATGGCGTGCCAAGTGGTGCCATGTCCGCACCCAGGATCCGAACTGGCAAATCCCGGGCCACCAAGAAGCAGAACGTGCGAACTTAACCACTGCACCACCGGGCTGGCCCTGGGTGAAGAGTCTTTAAAGAAGCATAACTCAGGCTGGCCTGGTGATGCACCAGTTAAGTTCACACACTCCAATTCAGGGCCCAGGGTTCACTGATTTGGACCCCGAGCAACGACCTATGTGTCACTTATCAAACCATGCTGTGGCAGGCATCCCACATATAAAACAGAGGAAGATTGACACAGGTGTTAGTTCAGGGCCAATCTTCCTCAGCAAAAAGAGGAGGATTGGTGGCAGATGTTAGCTCAGGGCTAATCTTCCTAAAGAAAGAAAGGGAAGGAAGGAAGGAAGGGAGGAAGGGAGGAAATGAGGAAGGGAGGAAGGAAGGATGAAAGAAAGAAAGAAGCATAAATCAATTTCTTCTAAACTCTTTTTGACTGATTATTGGGTGGCACTCCTTTTCTGATTTCTTTGTTCTTCCTATTCTAAGTCCCTGTCATCCATTTTTTCTTCTCTAAGTACAGTAAGAAAGAGTCATCAATTGCTCACTCAGACTGATTTATCAAAAACTTTATTTTTGCTTCTACTGGAGCAGAAATTGTTATGGCAAATTCTTTTTTCCTTATTTGCATACTGTGGGCTTTTAATGATTAAAACACCCAAATATAGCTGCACTTATCACCCCCTCCTACATTAAATCTATTGATCTGGTTGAGTCTCATGTCTCCAGGCAACACTGACATGGCCTCATTCAGCCTCCCCAGGACTTACACAAAGTAGAACATCCAAGCAGTAAGTGGGTCCACCACAGAACCAGATCTCCCTCAGATTGCCAGGATCCTCCTATTTCACAACAAACTGAAGAGAACACTAGAAGTCTTCTGCTTGTAACCTAACTCAGCACCTGGCAACCAGGAGAGACCATCAATGGGGTGGCCGTGGGGGAAGATAGACAGTGCTTCTCAAACATTTTCATGTAATAGAAGACATAAGGTAGAAATGTACAAGCTGCTCTTAATCAAAGGAGGCTGACCACAAGAACTCTGTCTCTTCTAGGTCCTACCTAGTAACTCCAAAGTCTGAGAGGTTCAATGTCTTTCCACATCTGTACAATTCAAGGATCACTGTTTCAGGCACTTGGCAGTTTAAAACTTAGATGCCCACACCGATAGTCAAGGTATTCTTAATGTAAACACATCTTTATGAGGCCCACTAGGCCTAATATTCAAAAAAAAATTCCAAGATTCCTCCCTTCATCAACACATGCTTGTTTTGACTCTGGTTAGACCACCAGTGTAGGCATGAGAAAGTCAAATTCTTTTAGTCATTAACTTAACCCGAATTTCAAATCTAAAAACTCATGAAGAATCAAGGTAATTTAAAAAGTCTTCAAATTTCAAGAATATACAATCCTGCCATAAATAGCTACCAAACCCATATTTAGTAAGTATTCTTCAATGTTGTCCCATTCTCAAGCACAATACAAAAACTCTCTATTTCTTGGAAGAGTAAAAGAAAGTAATGTTTTAACTAATCAAGCATTTGTCAACCATATTAAAATCTCTTGGTTTTGTCTACTCCATGCATTTCTGGTGAGTTGTTTATTAGGCAACCCATTTCTGTGTTCAAAGGTGTGATCACGTGACCTACAATAGGAAAATGTGTCTCTTCCATGGGAAAGTGTGAGATTAGTCAAAATCACTTTGCTCTGACAGAAATTAGGATAATGTTCTAAGAACTATGGGGACATAGCAAAAGGGTATATAAGACAACTGGACGTGGTCCTCACAGGTCAAATAGTGGCAGTTTCAGCAACAAAATAATAATATATCAAAAGGAAATCCATAAATTCAAATTAAAATAGGTAGGTAAATGTGAGATAGATAGATAGACAGATAGATAGATAGATAGATGATAGATGATAGATGATACATACATACATGCACAATACATATATACATATACACATAGATAGGGTAAAAAGCGAAGCTATTCCTTCCAGTAGAATGACAATTCTGTTAGTTTCCCGTTGCTGCTATAACAAATTATTGAAAACTTATTGGCTTTAAATAACACAAATTCATAATCTTATAGTTACCTATCAGAAAACTATAGCGGGTCAACAGGGCTGAGTCGTTCTTCAGGCTTCAGGAGAGAATTTGTTTCTTTGCCTTTTCCAGCTTGTGGAGGCCACCTACATTCCTTGGCTCATGACTTTTCTTCCACCTTTAAAGTCAGCAGCATGGTATCTCCTCTTCTCTCTAGCCTCCTGCCTCCCTCTTGTCAAGACTCTTGGGATTATATTGGCTCACCTAGATAGTGCAGGATAATCTCCCCACCTCTTATTCACATCTACTAACGCCCTTTTGCCATGTAAAGTAATATATAATCACAGGTCCCAGGTATTAGGACGTGCATTACTTGACAAAAGAGAAAGAGGAGGCATTATTCAGCCTATCACACTACAAAATAAATGTATCGTGAATGACACAAATTTGAAAGTCACCATTTGGCAACCAGTATGGTAATAATTGTTTCTGGGAAGAATTAATAAGGGATGATTGGTACTAAAACTAGTAGGTGAAAGTTAAATGAAAACAGAATTCCACCTAGTCTTAGTGTATCTCCCCACAAAATACCTATAAATTACCAAAGGAAACACAGTGACCTTATGATAGAGAAGACTAGCAAACACCACTTTAACCAAGTGATGAAAATATCACCAGTAACTCAATACATGAATACCATATACTTTCTAATATGATGCATCGAGAAGGATGCAATATCACTTCTGTGGTATTCATGCCCAAAAAATTAATAAATTGAATCTAATCATGCATAAACACCAGGCCAATTTAAATTGAAAGATATTATGCCAAATAAATGGCCTGTACTCTTCAAAAATGTTAAGCTCATTAAAGACAAGGAAAGACTAAGGAAAGGTTTCAGATTAAGCAGGACTAAGAGATACAACATTGAAATCCGATTTGTATTCCTCGATTAGATCTTTCCTTTAGGGTATACTTCCAGGAGTGCTTAGGGGTAAATGTGCATTATACACTGTAATAATTCAGAAATATATTTAAAAATGCATATTAATATTATTGTAGATAGAGAGTGATAAAGCAAAAATGGTAAAATGCTAACATTTGTGAAATCTGGAGAAGATTCTATGGTAAACCTTTGTATTGCTTTTCCTTTCTGTAGGTTTTCTTGTTGTTGTTGAATTATACATGGAATATGGTGGATTTGAACTCAACATTTATTATGTTTGAAATCACGTGATGTTGTCATAACATATGATAAGGAGTGAACTTCCAGACCCACATTTGTAAAATAGACATAGAAGATGTGAACTTCAGGCCAACAGAACAACAGAGAATGAGTGTATCTGGGATGGAAGCCAGAGCTAGTTTCTGTGATTACCTGGATGATATATTTGTGCCCATAATCCTGCACCACTGAGACACAATAGGAAGAGATAATTGAGCATGAGTACAGGGAATATGCTGCACAGGACTAAGTATAAGATGAAGTGGACAGAGTTTGAGAGACATCCATCTGAATGAAGAGGAGAAATTTACTGGGGTAAAGAAGAAGCTAGTGCTTCAGTGCATTTAGCCTCCATTCTTAGCTGGGAAAAGGCTGGCTTCATTGTTAGTTCTTCAGTAAAGTTGCCTGTGGCCCAAAACCATACGTGCTGTGCCAGTGCACCAAATGTTGGTCAGAGGTTTAGGATCGGCAATGGGAGAATCTCAGAGCTTGTAGCTTACCTTGAGTGTTTTTGATGAAAAGAAGGGAGCTTAGAGCTAAAAATCTATTGCCAGTACCCTGATTTTGTCTAATAAAAGTTGCTTAAGTTAGACAAGTCACGTATCTCCTTCCCTGCAGCTTCCTCATTCACAAAGTGAGAAAAATTTATACTGATAGCCCTGCCTGCAATAAAATTGCGCTGTTTGTGTAGTGGTTTAAAAAGTACAATACAAAAAAAATAACATCTCTGTTAATCTTTGGAGGAATTTTTGGTAAATAGTGTCTTTTTAGATTACAAATTAAATAGAATACCAGCCTGATGAAGCTAGGATTTAGCATCATATGTGCTATAATTATAGCATTTCAAAGGAAATAAAGTTTATACGTATAAAAGAGAACTCATAAGTTTTGAAAGCACAAGAGGGAGAAAAAGAAACAGAAATTGAAAAGTTTTAAAAAATTTAGATGGTCAAAAGAACAGGATGCTTCATAAGGTGTCCCAAACTATAAGATTTCCATAGCGCAAGATGGTTCAAAGAACTAAAATATGTTTTTTAGGTTCTTAAAAACTTTTTGCTCTATGATATTTTACTATATGTGGTCCCAATTACTTAATGACAGTTTTTTAAATACCTGATTCTTGGTTCTTCATTTCTTGGACAGCATGTTAAGGACAAAGGAACATACTCCATATTATTGTTCAACTAGTCATTCTCAACTGGTGGAACCCAACCAGAAGTCAGATCAATGAATCCTCTTGATTCAGCCTCTTGAGATACAGCACATCTACAGGGTAGAAACATACATAGTAGGGTAGAAAATTGGATCTGGGGCAGAGTAGAGGGTGTGGAAAACATGTAGCAAATATACAATGTGGAAAGCACACCCATATGATAGTAGTGGTTACTACTAGGGAAAGGAGAGTGATTATGGACCATAGGAGGAGGTTGTCAAATGACAACCTATACATTTGTACCTACTATTTGTATATTTCAATTTGTTTTTAAAAATAATATATTCATGGACTGTGTGTAATTTTAAAAATATTAATGTTCATCTACATATATGATTAATATTATGTGGGCTATGTGTGTGCGTATGGCTACAGAGAGGAAGACAGAGAGAGACTGCCATTTAGTCATTTCGTTATAGAATCGTTACATATTTTGAAAGTTTTGTTTTAAATATCACTTGATTCTTTCTCATTGGAAAGACCACTTATTGTTTTTTCTTCTCATCCCAACTCATTTTGTACTCCTTTGTTGCATGACCAGAAGTAATTGAATTTTATGTGAGATATTTCACAAATGAACAAAATAAGATGTTCAAGTAACTCACATTTAAACTCGCCAGATTCATTTGTTGAAATTAGGTTTACTCTAATTGTATTCTATTTAAAATTAGTGTCCAGTGTGTTAGAAACTCAAATGAGTCTATTTTAAGGCAAATCTAACAGAAGAGACTTGCTACCAACCTCAAGTCACTAGGTAACTAATTGCAATTAGAAGCACGTCCATAGAGAACTCTGTCCCAAGGAACTTGCTCAGCTAACTCATCTGGGGTAAGCATAAATGGCCTGTTTGAAACAGCACCCAAGAGTCTCGGGAATATAGTACAAATAGCACACTCACAAAGCATTCATGATATTATCTACCATAGTCTTCCTAACTCATGCTTTTTTCTCTCTGGCAGCATTGTATCAAATGAAAAACTCACACTTCTGAAGATAATTCTTAAATATTCATCTGTGTGCTACAGTTCTGTGTCCTTCTTTGAAAACTTGAAAACTTCATGTGTAATCCTTCATTCCTTTTTATTGAATGATATTTATCAAAATAAGGTGAGTAAGAAGATCCTTGTTCTAAAAGCCGCACATTCTTAGGGGAAGGTGGAATGTGTATACATCATAGTTCCTAATATACATAGAAAAAGCACAGAGCATTTCATTTCAGGGAGCCTTTTATAAACTTTGGAAGTACCTAATTCAGTGGCTATACAAAGCAACTACATTTCTCTTTTTATAATCAATCTCTTTGGTTCATATTTAAACCAACCTTAAAAGCCTATAAATTTCAATAAATACTATATAAGAAAGATGAAAAATATTTGAACGAAGTGTGAAGCTTTCATTCAGTCATGTGAAGTTTTTTTTATACATGGTCGAAACGTGATAGACAACTTACCCACGTGTCTCATCTGAATATTTTGATGTCAGATAAAAATAACTTTTAATAAAATACTTTGCATGATGAAAATGATATATAAATGAGATACACATAGAATGAAAATGTGAGTGGAGATACAGTAGAAATGTCCAAAGGAATAGAGTTTGGCATTTTATTAAAGTGATTTTAACATTCATGGATAAATGGATCACGGATAAATAGAAATAGTAATGAGAAATCACTGCAAGTAAAAAACCCAAAAGTCCTGGGATCAAAGAGCTAGAAGTATTGAAACATCATGAGAATGGCATGGAAAAGATTTAGATATCTAAGGACAGAATTATAGCTATTAAATATACATTCATTGTAAATCACATTGATTAAGCACACCTGCAGAAGTGTATCTAGGGAAATAGAGAAATGAAAGAGCCTCCCGGGCTGATCACCATTCACAAACAAAATTACCCTTAGTAAGGTGAATAAGATGCACAAAATCATAAATAATACATTTATAAAATTTAATAAAATTACAGAAAAATACTTGACTGATCACTGTCATTAGAGTTAGATAGAATTAACTAGGGAGAAATTCATGAAGAATCAGATTTAAATTACTCTTTAAAAAACTGAAAAATATTTCATAGTGGAAAAATCTAAAAGGTGAGTATAATGATGTTATATGTATAAATAATACATATCTTTTATGTCAGTTATTTAATAATATGAGTAGATCGCAATTTTTAGAATATTTATTGTAGCCATCAAATTAATGCATATGTTTTTATTTCATATCTCATCTAAACATAGAATTTTCACCTGAAAAAAACTTATGCCAATCTATCCTCCCAAATTCAATGTGCTCATGTAAGATTCTGAATAATGTCAAAGTCGATTAAGGTATAGGGAACACATTCATTCAGGAAACATCCCTACAGCACTGATGCTTTCTTTGAATCTCTAAACTCTGAATTTATAATCTCATTATCTCACTACCTTATTTAAGGAACTGACTGATTTTTGATCTTTAGAACTTCCTTAGTTATTAGCAGACAGTAGAAATGAATGATTAACAATGTCTTAAAATATAGTAACTAGAATTGCCTGTTTTATAGGGTCTGGGGATGGATATCAAATGATTAATGGGTATGAATTCTTGCCGTAATGTTTGTCGCACAGTACTCATTAAGGATTAGTTGGAATTATTACTATCTTATTATTGTATTGCACACTTCTGACCTAGGGATATCATGCAATCAAAGGACAACATTCACATCTTACCCCTGAGTAGCTTGATGTGACACCTCACAAGATGCCTTTGAGGATTTAATGAATAGAGAATGTGGAAACTATGTCTTGCAACCCTACAAAATTAATGTTACCCTTTAACTGCTAATTGACTGATTGGGTAACACAGAATTTGGTCACTGGGATGCACCATCTTAACTTCCCTTCTGAATATCCCTCATTTTACAGAAGATTATAAATTTCATGAAAGATACCACAGTACTAAAGTAAAAATAAAGTATAAACAGAAAACATTACCTAATTAATCTTTCTCAAAATACGCTTTACAGCTAGCTGATTTTGTTGTTACAATGTATCTCAGAGCTTATATATATATATATATGTATATATATGTATATATATATATACATGTTTTAAATATCTAAAATAATTTGTGGGTATGAATAAGCTTCTGGTCCTAAATAGCAATATTGACTTTTCTCCTAAACCAGTTCTCTAGGGTTAAAAGATGTATGTGCAGCTACATAGAATCAAGTGAATTACTAATAACTGTCCAAACTCTTATGTAAAAAAAATGATACACTCACTCAATAGAGAGAAATTAATAAAAGATAGATAAATTAAAATTTAACATAAAAAATCAAATGCTCAGTTTGAGTTTGAGTTTGAGAAAACATCAGATCTCCTAGTTTAAACTTCAGAAACTGATGAGAAAGTGTTTAAATTTCTTGATCAAGTCCAAATTATTGAGATGGTTTTTTCTAAAACCATCCTTCTTACTCCCCATGGAGATGATGTAATAATTCAGCTAAATGTAATTGGATCTTGCCAAGGTTATCTTGATTCTTAGAGCTCCAGGTTTTGTATTCCTCCTTCTACTATGGATACTCAATAGTTTTACTCTTTTTAATGTTTCAGTAATGCCTTGCAGCAGCATTTCTGAAAACCAAACATCTGATTCCTGGCCCCATGCCACATCTACAGTATCAGACACCTGGAAATAGGAACCAATAAACTGCATTTTAACAGCCTCCTCAGCTGATTTTTGTGCTAGGCACGCCTTGCAAACCATTGCTTTGGAGTTTCCAAAACAAATTTGTTTCTACCTGTCATTTAATCATCACTATAACCCAGGAAATACTTATTGTTATACTTATTACACAGAAGAGGAAATTCAGTTTCAGAATGGTTAGGCTACTTGTTTAAGGTAATTGCCTTTATTATGTAGCGTCATAAAGGGAAATTAAGTCACCTGGTGTCACATCCTTTTTACCATTTCCCCCGCAAGTTACTGTAATCCATATTCTATGACTGGATGGCCAATTCATAGTTATGCTGTGTCATTTCTCATAACTCTTTCCACCTTTTCTTCCATTTCCCTACTATAGGTGAAACAAATTGAAGATTATGGCACTAATTAACAAAAGCCATCCTGAAGAATTTATTCTACTGGGCTTTGCTGACCGTCCTTGGCTAGAGCTTCCTCTATTCATTATTCTTCTTATAACATACCCCACGGCCATGATGGGAAACATAGCCATCATTCTGGTGTCCAAGCTAGACCCCCGTCTGCACAGCCCCATGTATTTCTTCCTCACTAACCTCTCCTTTTTGGACATGTGCTATACCACAAGCATTGTCCCTCAGATGCTGTTTAACCTGGGAAGCGCTAAGAAGACAATAAGCTATATGGGGTGTGCCATTCAACTTTATTTCTTCCACACAATGGGGGGCACAGAATGTCTGCTTCTGGCTATCATGTCTTTTGATCGCTATGTGGCCATCTGCAAGCCTCTACACTACACCCTCGTCATGAATCAGAACATCCGTATCCTATTAGTGTCCACTGTGTGGCTGTGCGGAATGATCTACGCTGTCTCAGAGGCCACTGTTACATTACAGTTACCACTGTGTGGTCTCAATACCCTGGATCACTTGTTGTGTGAGATTCCTGTTCTAATAAAGAATGCCTGTGGTGAAAAGGGTGCTAATGAACTCACACTGTCGGTGGTATGCATTTTTATGTTAGCTGTTCCGCTATGCTTAATTCTTATTTCCTATGCTTGTATTGGACATGCTGTATTCAAAATTAAATCTTCTGAGGGAAGGATAAAAGCCTTTGGGACCTGTTCCTCCCATCTCATTGTCGTTTTCTTATTTTATGGTCCAGCCATTAGCATGTACCTTCAGCCCCCCTCCTCCATCTCAAGGGACCAGCCCAAGTTCATGGCTCTCTTCTATGGAGTGGTGACTCCTACACTCAACCCTTTCATCTACACCCTGCGGAATAAGGATGTAAAGGGGGCACTGGGCAAACTGGTGAGGAGCATTTTCACTTCAAAGTGATAGTGGATGTCAAATGAAATTATTTAACAATAAGAGTAGGTTTATTGGGATTTCTCTAGTAACTCATTCTTGTCTCCTATTTCCCAAAATCTCATGCTAGGTGTTCTTCATGCAAAATAACTCACGTTTCTCATATTCTTTATAATGGTGTTAGGTAAGGATGATACTGGGCTCAGATTCACTAGTAAGTGCACTCTGTTTCTGCAAATATATTTAAAATATTTCTATGCTGGTTGGTAGACTGAATTTAGTAACTGCATTAAATAGTAACAAAAGAAGTAATAATATAAATTATAATATAAGTTCATGAGTTCAAGCAAATTTTCATAAAATAACATGGCAACCATTTATTAGTGGACTTCCTATCACAGTGTCACCTGAGAAACACTTCATCATTCTCTGAATGAGTGGCCCATGTCTAAGTGGACAGCATGGCTGCAATGAATATCCAGTGTGAGGCACTCTATATTTTAGAACAACCATGATCTCATAAGTTTATCAACCTCAATTTATGTAGAGTCTATTTCTTCATAAAATATTCATTGTTACTCTTGTTTAATGAACAAATGTTCAGTGTTTCATAATTTAATTAATTTGTCTTTAAATATTAAAATGAATAAAATATAGGGACAAAACGTGTGGATAAGTTTCTTAACATTCCTTTATCATAAATGAGAGCCTTCTGTTTCAGTGAAAGAATAAAGAAAGGATATTAATAATGAGCCAAAATCTGGAAATATTTCTGTGCCTAACTGAAAAAGCCAGAAATGCCTTTTGAAATTGTAGAATCAATATGAGAGGGGAATCATTTGTATTTCTGGATAGGAAAGCAATTTGATTATCTCAACAAACAATATGAGTATCTTTTGGTTGATGTAAATCTTGGATGAAAATGAAGCTCAGAATCTGTATCATGAAAAGTTAAAAGCACTGAACTTACTTCTAGGATTCACACCTAAAACTTAAAATGTTTTCATAAAATTAGTTACAATCTTGGGGAGCAAATTAATGGTTCTTTATTGTTACTTGGTGTAAATTAATATTGCGAGAAATCAACATGGCATTGTGTAGTAAAGAAATGCACAATTGTAAGGAAAACAAGATGTCATTTGTGCTTTCCTGGCATGTCTTCTGGCATGATCAATGGAATTATTTCAAGGAGAATTGTATGTTATATTGAGCAAGAGTCAACTAAAACCCAGATTCACTCTGAAAAATAGTAGAGCATCAGGTGCTGGTCCAGTTCTTGAGTCAGATGGACTTAAGTATATTTACTTTGGAAAAATTCTAAGTAAGTTTAAAATTTGGCTAATTGCTGGCTGATTGCCGGAAAACGTTTTTAATTTTTACTCACACACACACACAAAGAATCATGAGAATAAAATCTCTGTGATGTAAATAATATCTCTGATCATTTTTGTTGATCATTGTTAAGATATTCTTCATCTAACTTAGTCTTGCAGGCAGAGAAATATAGTAATTTTCAGTTTGGGGGGCAAAACCAGCAATATTGTGTCAAAATCTCAGCTACAGACTGTAGACTGGCTAAAGTTGTTCTGGCTGCTTTCTTAAATTATGCTCTTTCCTGGACTCAGTAATGTGTATACTTCCTTCTAAGCCTTTAAAGGTTACACATTTCAGAAGTGTGAATATCATTTAGGCTCTAAAAAATTAGGACTTCCTAAGTGAATTATATACAAAAACCTCAGGATCAAGAATACTAAGATTAGTGGTAGGAGGAAGTTATAGAACTGTTTTATTTGTAGTATATGTCTTCACAATTTCAGGTCATATACGTTCAGTATATTCCAGCATGAAGGATACCTTCATTAACCATTGAGAAGCTTTGTTTATTATATTTGAAGGGGAAAGTGTGTTCTACCCTTGATATAAAGCATGAGAAAACTTCAGGTTGCCTTTAAAGAAGGTAATCAAAATTTTTTTTTCCAAATATGTGACCTCTTCCTTAAGAACAAATGGACAACAGCAAAGCATTTTAACCCCTAGTTCTAAAGATAACAAAAATGCAGACATGCATTTGGGAAAGTCTTTAAGACAGATATCAAAAAAGTTTAACAATGATTTTCTCCACACTAGAGATATCCACAGATCTGCATAGCATAATAACTACAAAGCGCTAAGTGTATCTTGCTCCAAGGGAGATGATCAAAATAAATGCAAATCAGGATTCTAGTTTAACAAATGCCTTATGACTAATACAAGTGCAATATCTTTTCAAATTGTGATGCTCAGAATTTCAGTGCCTTAGAGGAGTCCCAGAGGCCAATGGGCCATGAGAGTGGGGTGGACAAGGGTTAGATATATGGAATGGGGAAAGTATGTCAGACTTCGTCTGAGAAGCAGACTCTAGATAGAAAAATGGATAACTACTGTCTTAATCTGATATTAATCTCAATCTGATATTATATCTGATTGTTGTTTATTTTCAAAACAACAGCACATTTTGATTAAATGATGAAATTTTTACCTGAGCAAAAGTATTTATACAGTAATCTTAAACACAAAATGAAAACTAAGGGTCTGGCCTGGTAGCTAGTGGTTAAGTTCATGCACTCCACTTTAGTGGCCTGGCGTTCGCAGTTTTTGGATCCCTGGTGTGGATCTATGCACCACTCATCAAGCCATGCTGTGGCAGCACCCCACATACAAAATAGAGGAAGATGGGCGTATATGGTAGCTCAGGGCTAGATCTTCTTCAGCAAAAAGTGGAAGATTGGCAATACATGTTAGCTCAGGGTGAATCTTCCTCACAAAAAGAAAGAAACCTAAATGTGCATTGAAAAGTTAATCACTTAAGAATGTATTCTACATAAAACTAAAGTCTCTATGTTCATTAATATTGGCATAATGTGAAAAGGAAAAAAATGCTAACCCTTTCTGGTGTGTCAGTTTTTAACTATTGATCTTGATGTCTCAGTGCCTGGTACTGTGGGAAGCATTCCCCCAATCTAGCTGCCATTGTATTGTGACAAGGTCTGGCAATGGAAGGAGAATCGTGCAAGGCACTTCTCCAGGGAACATAATTCTTTAAGCAGAGTCCTTTGTCCTCCTTTCTAAAGCCTATTACTGATTAACGTCTTCCCTCTGTCCTGGAAGCCTTGTAAAAACAGGCAGAACTAGCAATAAACATATCTCAAAGAACAAACAGCAACCCCCAAGGATGAGGGGTCTATATTCCGTTAATTTATATACTCGCTGTCCTCCTAACTTCTTTGAAGACCCTGAAACTATGTAACCTCTTCCTAAACAATCGATATGTATGCTGCACATCTGGTACGTAGATAACCACCTTTGATTATCACCTTTAGTCACGCACTGCCCCTCACCTACTGTTCCCATGACGACAATAGTTAGACCACCTCGTGTGATCTTTTCCTATATAAGTGTACCCTGTCCCCGAAATAAAGTGGACTTGCTTGCAACTGCATCGAGTCTCACGTCTAGCACTTACACTTTTGCTGACGCCATCTCTCCCGTGGGAACCTGGACTCTGCCAGGGCTGGACTCCAGCATGGTACACACAGAGTTTAATTATTTAACATAGAGAGTTAAGGAATACATATATTAAGATTTCATCTTTCTTTGTTTTTTGCTGAGGAAGATTTACCCTGAGCTAACATCCACTGCCTATGTTCTTTTTGTATGTGAGTTGCCACCACAGCATGGCCACTGAGAGACGATTAGTGTAAGTCTGCATCCAGGAACAGAACCTGAGCTTCTCAAGTGGAGCGTGCCAAACTGAACCACTAGGCCACTGGGGATGGCCCAAGATTTCACTTTTATTATCAAGTGAAACTAAGGTTTCACTCTTTTTCACACAGTAAGAAAGTAAATCCACTGCATTAAGGGGTCTCTAAATATATTTCTCATTACTCTTCCTTGTCAACCACCACATTGTGCACCTCCCCGAAAACCACCATCACCTCCTAGGCCAACCACAATATGTACCGAATACTTCCATTTCCTAAACTCTTCTGCATTTTGTCTCTTCTGCATATTTGTTTATTTTTGCTTTCAATAATATCACCTCCAATTTTCCACCTCTCTAAGGCCTTCTTTAAAATTAATTATAAAACAGAATTCAATAAGTGCTAAAAGGCACCTTCAGTAATGTGCTTCTTCTCTCTTAACAAGTTTTTAAGTGCACAAACTCATGCTAAGTATTCTTATCACAAAAAAAGCAGGGAGCACAAGAAGTCTTTTGGAGGTGATGGATATGCTTATTACCTTGTTTGTGGTGATGATATCATGGACATGTGCATATGTATGACCTCATCAAACTATACAGATTAAATATGTGCAACTTTTTGTATATAGTATATAGCAATAAAGTTTTATAAAAAGAACATGAATTGAGAACAGAGGAAGAAAATTAATTAAATGTGAAAAAAAAGAAGAAGAATTAAATCTATTTTCCAGGAGCAGGTGCAAAAACTGGAATATTTAGTAGGAGAATACAGGAATATATCACTGATCAGAGGAACACCATCTTCAAGGAGATGTTTAAGAAGGAGAACTCACAAATATTGAAAAGCTGCTATCAGTTTGTGAATGTGTATTCACTAGACCCTTCGTATTTAATCTTCAGTAACCCTGCAAGGCAGATACTTTCCACAGTTAATGGACAATTGAACTCACACACATTAATTCTTGAGTGCCAGTAGTTTATTTCATAACTGGAATTTGAAAGCCTTTCAATTACCAAAAATCCATGTTTTTTTCCACCCTATAGCAAAGCCTTTGCAAAAATGATGGACATTTAAGATTATCCATCAAAATGATGAGTAATTCAACGTCTTTCAAGCTGAAAATTTCATAGGGCAGTATATATGTAATATTGACAGGCAGATATATATTGAACAAGACCCAGAGACCCGAAGCAAGGATAATATTAAAGATTGTGTATTTCTATGGATGAAGAAATGTTACAGGACTTTAAGTCTTATGCAAGAACTCTCCATTTAATAAGACTACATTTAGCAAAGTGAAAAATGATTTGAAATAAGAAAACACTGGAAATTTGACTAGTTAAGATTACTGCAACAACCTATGGAACAGATAATGAGGTTCTTCACTAGGATAGGAGAAATCAAACACAGAAGAAGAAAACAGTGTGAAACATTGATGAAAGAGGTTGACTTGGAAGTTTACTGGATGTGGTTCCTTTGGGAAAGAGACAAGCCACAGTTAATGGTGATGCTTTAAGTCTAGAGGACTGAATAGGAGGTGTTGATTTTATCAAGGAAATTAATATCAAGAAAAGTAGCTTATGGAACAGAAATTTAAAAGTTCTCTAAAAAATGAGTCAAATTCCAAGAAACATGTAAATAAATGTTTTGTTAATTATCTACAAGAAGAAAGGGACTTCAACTGAAAACAGACAAAATAAAATGGTTTTACAAAAGAGGACTAAAAGCATGATTTTTAAAAGTTTTATAATATTTCTTTCTTTGGAGACATTAAAGAAATCCAATAACTTTACATGATTTTATGATATTATAGGTTAAAAGGTTTAAGCATACAATATATTAGTATATTATATGATAAATATTTTAAGAATCAATACTGGGAAGTTGAAGGTTGGAGAACAGTAGTTTCTGCCCATACTTCTAGCTCTCAGAGTTTGTAATTATCTTCCCCCAGGAGAGTTCTCCAGTGAAATAACAGTACTTATGAAAATCACCTATAAGTCTCAGATGTAAGGTTCTTTATGTATATGTGTTCTCTCTATTGGGATAATGAGGAGGAGTAAGGAGCCAAATGAGCAGTGGAGGGAAGAGTGTTGAAATGCTTTGTCAGGAAAACTACTTTAAAATTTGCTTCTGAAATTTCTTGTTATTATCCCAGTATTTTTCTATTGAGCAAATAGAATAGTTAACCACACCATTGAGAGCTGAGATCCTTCTACTCTCAGGGGATTCATTATCTCAGATTGCTATTTCTTAAGTGCAGGAAGTCATCTAGGCATCTTTCTCTACATTCCATCAGAAACTATCTTGAAAGAAATAGTACAAACTAATGACTGAATCTAACTGAGCTTACTAAGTGAGTCTTAGGAGAAAGGGTACATTTGAAAAGTCATATTAATGAGGCTATTAAGAATTAATCTTGACTGCTCATCTACGCACATTAAAATCTTCATTAGTACATAGTTATTATGTAACATTATACTCAATGGTAAAAGTCTGGAAGCTATCGCTCTAAGAGCAGGAACAACACAAGGATGATCACTCTCACCACTCTTACTCAACAGTGTATTGGAAGTCCTAGTGAGAGCAATTAGGTAAGAAAAAGAAATAAAGGTATTTGTCACAATTTGCCAATGACTTGATTTTATATAGAGAAAACCTTAAAAAACCTAACAAAAAATTATTAGAGGTAATAAATGAATAGAGTAGAGTTGCAAGGTACAAAATCAACATAAAAAGTCATTTGGGTTTCTATACATTAAGAAAAAAATACAGAAAGAGAAATCAAGAATGTAATCCATTTAGAAGAGCAACAGTAAGAATAAAAAGCCTAGGAAGAAATTTAACCAAGGAGGTGAATGACCTGCACACTGAAAACTAAAAGACATTGTTCAAAGAAATTAAAGAAGACACAGTAAAATGGAAATACATTTCATGTTCATGGATTGGAAGAATTAACACAGTTAAAATATCCATATTACCTGAAGCAAGCTGCAGATTCAACACAATCTCTATCAAAATTCCCAAAATATTTTTCACAGAAATAGAGCAAAGAATCCTAAAACTTACGTGGAACAACAAAGGACCTCAAATAGCCAAAGAGATCCTGAGAAAAAAGAGCAAAGCTGAAGGTCTCATGCTCCTTGAGAAATAAATCGACACATTTACGAACAGCTAATTTCCAACAAATGAGCCAAGAACATACAGTGGAGAAAGGAAGTCTCTTCAAAACATGATGTTGAGGGAGTGATGTCAGGATCATGGCAGAGTGAATTTGCATGGGGCTCTTTCCCCTCCAACATACAACAAAAAGGGGCAACCATATTCCAACAGAAGACATCCTAAGAACACAAAAGCCTCAGAGAGACACGCAGCCACATGACAGAGGGCAGAAAGGCTGGAGCTGCCATCAGAGGAGCTGGTATAGAGTAAGAGAGATCTTCACTCCCTCCCCTAAAGTCTGCCGTCACTGCCATGGGAGGATCCATGAAGGAAGTAGTGGGGGAGGGGTCATGCATCTGTGGGATCACCCAGGACTCCCTAGGGCCCTTATGGCCTAGAAAGAAGCCCTCTAACAGAGCTAAAGCTTCTGTGGGGTGTGACCTTACCAAGCCAAGGCCCCAGGAGACCAGATAGGGAGAGCTGATTGAGAAACTCCGGACTGCATGCAGGAGAAAGCATCCCTCCCCAGACCTGCTCTATGCCATCTCTGCTGAAGGTGGAGGGCTCAGAATACGTGGCTCTCGACCCCCACCCAGTGGCAATAGGCTGTAACTGCAACTGAACAACATCAGAATGAGAAAGAACCGACATTCCAACATCAGACACTACATCAAATCTCCAGACCAGAGAGAAATGACAAGAACCAGGAACTCAGTCCTGAGGACAAGAAATATGTAAGCTAAATGACAATGAATTCAAAATAGCTATGATCAAAAAACTCAACGAGGTAAAAGAGAATGTAGAGAAACAGTTCAACGAGTTCAGGAGCTACTTCACAAAAGAGATTGAAACTATAAAGGAGAATCAATCAGAAATATTAGAGATGAAAGACACAATGGAAGAGAGAAAACAAACTACGGATTCCTTGAATACTCGAGTGGACATCATTAGCGTAAACGAAGATAGACATGTTGAAATGCTCCAGACGGAGGAGAAGAGAGAACTAAGACTAAAAAGAAGTGAAGAAAGTCTCTGAGAAATAACTGACCCTATGAGGAAATGCAACATAAGAATTATAGGTATTCAAAAAGGTGAAGAGAAGGAGAATGGAGCAGAAAGTGTGTTCAAAGGAATAATAGCAGAGAACTTCCAAAATCTAGGGAAAGAGAGGGAAATATGTGTGAAAAAAACTTCCAGATCTCCTAGATTTGTCAATGTAAAAAGACCTACTGCAAGGTATACAGTAGTAAAACTGAAAAAAATGAATGACAAAGAAAGAATACTCAGGGTAGCAAGGCAGAAGAAAATAACCTACAAAGGAACCCCTATAAGGCTTTCAGCAGAGTTCTCTGCAGAAACCTTACAAGCTAGGAGAGAATGGAATGACACATTCAAAACTTTAAAAGACAAGAATCTTCAGCCAAGAATACTCTATCCAGCAAAAATATCCTCCAGATATGAGGGAGAAATTAAATCTTTCCCAGACAAACAAAAGTTAAGGGATTTTGTAGCCATGAGACCCTGACTACAAGAAATCCTCAAGAAGGTCCTCATACCTGAAAAAAGAACAAAAGGGAGAAAGGGGCCACAAAACACAGAGTAAGGAGATAAATAGACAGAATCAGAATAGGATAGCAAATATTCAACTATAGCATTAGGCTAAAGGGAAGGGAAACACCAAAAACAAAGACAATCTTGTCACTTTAACCACAAACTCACAACACAAGTTGGAATAAGATTTGAGAAAAACAACTTAGGAGGGGAGGAGGAAAGGGACTGAATTGGTTTAGACTAAAGAAATAAGAGGCCATCAGAAAATGGACTATCTTATACATGGAATTCTGAATATAAACTTCAGGGTACCACTAAACTAAAAAGCAGAACAAAGACACAAAAAACAAATAAGGATAAAACAAAGAAACACATCATAAAAAACTACATAATTCAATGGGTAGACCAAAACACACAGGACGAGAAACAAAGGCAAACCTGAAAATGAGTGATATACTGACAGCATTAGGCCATCATACATCAATAATCACTCTAAATGTAAAAGGATTGAATTCTCCAATAAAAAGACACAGAGTGGTGAGATGGCTCAAAGAACAAGATTCAACAAGTTGCTGCCTCCAGGAAACACACCTCAGCTCCAATGACAACCACAGGCTCAGAATGAAGGGGTGGAAGATGATACTCCAAACTAATGGCAAACAAAAGAAAGAAAGTGTCACAATACTTATATCAGACAAAGTAGACTTCAAGATATGGCAGGTAAAGAGAGCCAAAGAGGGGCAGTATATAAGGATCAAAGGGACACTCCATCAAGAAGAAATAACACTTATAAATACCTATGCACCCAACACAGGAGCACCAAAGTTCATAAAGAAACTGTTAACAAACCTAAAAGAAGATATTAATAATAACACAGTAATAGTAGGGAACCTCAACACTCCATTCACATCAATGCATAGATCATCCAGACAGAAAAGCAACAAGGAAACAGTGGAATTAAATGAAAAGCTAAGCTTGTTGGACTTGATAGACATATATAGAACACTCCATACAAAAACAGCAGAATACGCATCCTTCTCAAGTGCGCACAGAACATTCTCATGGATAGACCACATGCTGGGAAACAAGGCAAGCCTCTATAAATTTAAAAAATCGAAATAATAACAAGCATCTTTTCTGATCATAATGCTGTAAAGCTAGAAGTTAATTACAAGAAAAAAGCTGAGAAAGGGACAAAGATGTGGAGACTAAACAATATGCTATTGAGCAAGCAATGGATCATTGAAGAAATTAAAAGAGAAATCAAAACATATCTGGAGACAAATGAAAATGATAACATACCATACCAACTTACATGGGATGCAACAAAAGCTGTATTAAGAGGGAAATTCATTGCAATACAGGTACACCCTTAACAAACAAGAAAAATCTCAAATAAGCAATTTCAAATTACACCTAACTGAGTTAGAAAAAGAAGAACAAACCAAGCCCAAAGTCAGCCGAAGGAGAGAAATAATAAAAACTGCAGCAGAAATAAATGCTATTGAAACAAAAGAGGCAATAGAAAGGAGCAATGAAACAAAGAGCTGGTTCTTTGAGAAGATAAATAAAATTTACAAACCCCTAGCCAGACGTACAAAGAAAAAAAGAGAGAAAGCTCAGATAAACAAAATCAGAAATTAAAGAGGAGAAGTAACAACAGACTCCACAGAAATACAATGGATTATAAGAGAATACTATGAAAAACTATATGCCAATGAAATGCATAACCTAGAGGAAATGGATAAATTCTTAGACTCTTACAACCTCACAAAGCTGAGTCAAGAAGAAACAGACAATCTGAATAGACCAATCACAAGGAAAGAGATTGAAACAACAATCAAAAGCATCCCAAAGAATAAAACCCCAGGACCAGATGACTTTCCTGGGGAATTTTGCCAAACTTTTAGAAAGGACATAATACCTATCATTCTCAGCCTATTCCAAAAAATTAGGGAAGATGGAACACTTTCTAACACATTCTATGAGGCCAACATCACTCTGATACCAAAGCCTGACAAGGACAGCACAAACAAGGAGAACTACAGGCCGATATCACTGATGAACATAGATGCAAAAATCCTCAACAAAATTTTGGCAACCCGAATTCAGCAATACATCAAAAGGATCATACATCATGATCAAGTTGGCTTCATACCAGGGACACAGTGATGGTTCAACATCCATAAATCAATCAACATGATACATCACATCAACAAATTGAGGAATAAAAACCACATGATCATCTCAATAGATGCAGAGAAATCATTTGACAAGGTCCAACAGCCACTTATGATAAAAACTCTTAAGAGAATGGAAATAGAAGGAAATTACCTCAACATAACAAAGGCCATATATGACAAACCCACGGCGAACATCATACTTAATGGGCAAAAACTGAGCACCATCCCCCTGAGAACAGGAACAAAACAAGGATGCCCTCTATCACCACTCTAATTCATCATAGTACTAGAGGTTTTGGCCAGAGCCATTAGGCAAGAGAAAGGAATAAAAGGAATCCAAATAGGGAGTGAAGAAGTGAAACTTTTCTCTGTTTGCAGATGACATGATCTCATATGTAGAAAACCCAAAAAAATCCATCGGGAATCTACTAGAAATAATTAACAACTACAGTAAAGTTGTAGGGTACAGAATCAACTAACAAAAATCAGTTGCCTTTCTCTACTCCAATAACGAACTTACAGAAAGAGAACTCAAAAATACAGTTCAATTTGCAATTGCAACAAAAGAATAAAGTACCTGGGAATAAATTTAACCAAGGAAGTGAAGGACTTATACAATGAAAACTATAAGATATTACTGAGAGAAATTTATAATGACATAAAGAGATGGAAAGAGATTCCTTGCTCATGGATTGGAAGAATAAACATAGTTAAAATGTCCACACTACCAAAAGCAATCTACAGATTTAATGCAATCCCAATCAGAATCCCAATGACATTCTTCATGGAAATAGAGCAAAGAATGCTAAAATTCGTATGGGGCAAACAAAGATCCCAAATTGCTAAGGCAATCCTGAGAAAAAAGAACAAAGCTGAAGCTATCACAATCCTTGACTTCAAAATTTACTGCAAAGTCATAGTGATCAAAACAACATGGTACTGGTACAAAAACAGGCACACAGATCAGTGGAACAGAACTGAAAGCCCAGAAATAAAACCACACATCTACCAACAGCTAGTCTTCAACAAAGGTGCCAAGAACATACAATGGAGAAAAGATAGTCTCTTCCATTTGGATAATTCAGGTTAACCTCCCCAACCCAATATCCTTAATTTATTTACATCTATAACAGTTCTTATGCTATGCAAGACCACATATAAGCACAGAATCCAGAGGTTAGGATGTGGAAATCTTGAGAGAAGAGAAGGAAGAGGCATTATTCAACTACTAAACCAACTAAAAAATGCACAAGCATAACTTGTTTTATTGCACTTCACTTTACAGTGCTTTGTAGATATTCAGCTTGTTACAAATTGAAGGTTTTTGGCAACTCTGCATAGATCAATTGTCTTGGCACCATTTTTCCAGCAGCACTAGCTCTCTTTGTGTCTCTGTGTCAAATTTCAGTAATTCTCACAATATTTCAAACTTTTTCATTATTATCTTATTTGGTATAGTGATCTGTGATCAGCAATCTTTAATGTTACTATTGTAATTGTTTTGGGGAGCCACAAACTATACCCATATAAGATGGAAAACTAAATTAATAAATGTTGTGTATGTTATGACTACTACACTACCCAGCCATTCCCCTATCTCTCTCACTCCCCTTGGGACTCCCCATTCCCTGAGACACAACAATATTGAAATTAGGCTAATTAATAACCTACAACAGCCTCTAAGTGTTTAAGTGAAAGGAAGAGTCACACGTCTCTCACTTTAAATCAAAATTTAAAAATGATTAGGCTTGGTGAGGAAGGCATGTAAAAAGCAAAGATAAGTTGAAAGCTAGGCCTCTGGTGCCAAAGAACCAATGAAGTTGTGAATGCAAAGAAAAAGTTCTTGAAGGAAATTAACAGTGCCACTCCAGTGAACACACAAGTGATAAGAAAGCAAAATAGCCTCATTGCTGATATACAGAAAGTCTTAGCAGTCTGCATAGAAGATCAAAACACCCACACCATATCCTTAAACCAGAGTCTAATCCAGAGCAAGACCCTAACTCTCTTCAATTCTGTGAAGGCTGAGAGAGGTGAGACATCTGCAGAGGAGAAGTTTGAAGCTAGTGGAGGTTGGTTTGTGAGGTTTAAGAAAATAAGCCAGGACTGGCCCAGTGGTGTAGTGGCTAAGTTCACTCTCTGATTTGGAGGCCTGTGGTTCATGACTTCAAATCCCAGGCACAGACTTAGCATCACTTGTCAAGCCACACCGTGCCAGCATCCCACATAAAATAGAGGAAGATTGGCAAAAATGTTAGCTCAGGGCCAATCTTCCTCACAAAAAAAGAAAAGAAAAGAAGCCATCTCCATAATATCAAATTGCAAGGTGAAGCAGAAAGTGCTGAAGAAGCTGCATCAAGTTATCCAGAAGACCCAACTAGCATAATTAATGAAGGTGGCTACACTAAAGAACAGATTTTTAATGTAAATGAAACAGCCTTCTATTGGAAGAAGATGTCATCTAGAACATTCATAGCTAGAGAGAAGTCAAGGCCTGGCTTCAAAGCTTCAAAGGACAGGCTGCCTCTCTTGCTAGGGGCTGATGCAGCTGGTGACTTCAAGTTAAAACCAATGCTCATTTACCATTCCAAAAACCCTAAGGCCCTTAAGAATTATGTTAAATCAACTCTGCCAGTGCTCTAGAAATAGAACAACAAAGCCTGGAGGACAGCACGTCTGTTTATAACATGGTTTACTGAATATTTTAAGCCCACTCTTGAGACCTACTGCTCAGAAAAAAAGATTCCATTCAAAATCTTACTGCTCATTGACAATGCGTATGGTTACCCAAGAGCTCTGATGGAGATGTACATGAGATTAATATTGTTTTCATGCCTGAAAACAGCATTCATTCTGCAGCCCACGGATCAAGGCGTAATTTCAACTTTCAAGTCTTATTATTTAAGAAATATATTTCATAAGGCTATAGCTGCCATACATAGTGACTCCTCTGATGGATCTGGGCAAAATAAATTGAAAACCTTCTGTAAGGGATTCACCTTTTTAGATACCATTAAGAATATTTATGATTCATGGGAAGAAGTCAAAAGATCAACATGTTAATGGAGTAAAGGAGTTTGGAAAAAGTTGATTCCAGTCTTCATGGATAACCTTGAGGGGTTCAGGACTTCAGTGGAGGAATCAACTGCAGGTTTGGTGGAAATAGCAAGAGAATTATAATTAGAAGTGGGGCCTGAAGATGTGACTGAATTGTACACCTTAAACTTATGTATGTTACATATCAATAATATTTCAATAAAGCTGGGGAAAAATATAACTAAATAAAACTAGTGGATGAAAGTTAGTGAAAAACAGAATTATGTCTAATTTCAACATCCTCTCCACAAAGTACTTATGAACTACCAAGGGAAATATATTAATATTCCAGTAGAGAAGCCTGGCAGACACCATGTTAACCAAGTGTTCAAAGTTTATATCACCAGTAATGGAATAAATAAATACTATGTATCTTTTAATAAAATGCACTCAGGAGGACACAATATCACTTCTGTGACATTACTTTTAAAAGTGAATAATCTAATTAAGCATAAACACCAGGCAAACCTAAATTGAAAGATAATTATGCATAATAAATGGCCTGTACTTGAAAAATGTTGAGCTCATTAAAGACAAAGAAGGAGAAATGGTTCCAGATTAATGGAGACTAAGAGACATAACAACTAAATCCAGTTTGTGATTCTGGATTCGATCTTTTCTTTAGAATATATCCACAGGAGCACTTAGGGATAGGTGTGCATCATACTATATAATATTTCAGAAAAATATTTAAAATACATATTAATATTATATTATTACAGACAGAGAAGGAAAGTGTCCATGGTAAAATGTTAACATTTGTGATATCTGGTCAAGGTCTAAGGTAAGTCTGTGTACTGTATTTCTTTTCTGTAATTTTGCTGTTGAATTACAATTGGAATATGGTATATTTGATTTTGAAAAGTTATGTTTGAAGTATTTGATATTGCCATAACATATGATAACCAGTACCTTCCACTCCCATATTTGTAAAATAGAGATAGATGTGAACCTGAGGCCAATAGAAGAACAGAGAATGGAGTGTATCTGGGCTGAAAGTCAGAGCTAGTTTCTACAATTACCTGGATGACATATTTGTGCCCATAATCCTGTACTACTGAGACACAATAGGAGGAGATAATTCAACAAGTGTATAGGGAATATGCTGCACAGGACTAAGTTATACGATGAAGTGGACAAAGATTGGGAGACATCTGTCTGAATGAGGAGAAATTTACTGGGGTAAAGAAGCAGCTGCTGCTTCAATGTATTTTGCCTCAATTCTGAGCTGGGAAAAGGCTGGCTTCATTGTTATTTCTCCAGTAAAGTCGCCTATGGCCCAAATTCATGTGCTCTGTCAATGTCAATTCACCAATTCTTGGTTTAAGCTTTAGGGGTTGGTGGAAAGTTCTCAGAGTATCTATCTTACCCTCTGTGTTGTGGACCATAAGAAGGGAATGCACAGCTAAAACCTACTGGCATTACACTGATTTTCACACACAAGTTGTGTTTTAGGGAGGACTTTTGTCTTTTTCTTTTTTGCTTTATATTGAGGTAAAATTGGTTTATAACACTATATAAATTTCAGCAGTACATCATAATACTCCAACTTCTGTATATAGTGCATCATATTTGCCACCAAATGTCTAGTTGGCCATCTGTCACCATATTCATGTGCCCACTTACCATTTTCACCCTCCCCCTTCCTCCTTCCCCTCTGGTAGCCACCAGTCTGTTCTCTGTATCTATGTATTCACTTGTTTATCTTCCATACGTAAGAGAAATCATAAGGTATTTGTCTTTCTCTATCTGACATTTCACTTACCATAATATCTTCAAGTTTCATCCATGTTGTCACAAATGGCAAGATTTTATCTTTTTTATGGCTGAGTAGTATTGCATTGTATATATATACCACATATTCTTTATCTATTCATCCGTTGATGGGCAGTTAGTTTACCTCCAAGGCTTGGCCATTGTGAAAATGCTACAATGAACATAGGGGTGCATATCATTCTGAATTATTGATTTCACATTCTTTGTATAAATATCTAGAGTGGAATAGCTGGGTCATATGGCAATTCTATGTTAAATTTTTTGAGGAATCTCCAGACTGTTTTCCATAGAGACTGCAAATTTACATTCCAACTAGCAGGGTACAGGGGTTCCTTTTACTCCATATCCTCTCCAACACTTCGTATTTCTTGTCTTTTAAATAATAACCATTCTGACAGGCATGAGATAATATTTCATTGTGGTTTTGATTTCAACTTCCCTAAAAATTGATGAGGTTGAACATCTTTTCATGTACCTATTGGCCATCTGTGTATCTCCTTTAGAAAAATGTCTGTTCAGATCCTCCTCCCATTTTTTGATTGGATTGTTTGGTTTTTGTTCTTGAGTTCAATGAGTTCTTTATATATCTTGGATATTAACCCTTTATCAGATATATGATTTGCAAATATCTCCCTCTATTTGGTAGGTTGTCTTTTCGTTTTGTTGATGGTTTCCTAGCCATGCAAAAGATTTTTAGTTTGATGTGGTCTCATTTGTTTATTTTTTCTTTGATTTCCCTTGCCTGAGGAAACATACCCAAAAAGGTATTGCTAAGATTGATTTCAAAGAGTGTACTGCCTCTGTTTTCTTCTAGGAGTTTTATGATTTCACATGTTACATTCAAGTCAATCCATTTTGAGGTAATGTTTGTGTATGATGAAAGATAGTGGTCTACCCTTATTGTTTTACATGTGGCTGTCTAGTTTTCCCAACACCATGTATGGAAGAAACATTCCTTTCTCCGTTGTGTGTTCTTTGCTCCTCTGTCAAAAATTAGTTGTCCATAAATGTGCAGTTTCATTTCTGGGTACTCAATTCTGTTCCATTGATC
Organism: Equus quagga; assembly: GCF_021613505.1. NCBI lineage: Eukaryota > Metazoa > Chordata > Mammalia > Perissodactyla > Equidae > Equus > Equus quagga. Next base: position 36,034,388 of record NC_060281.1, read on the forward strand.
TGTGCATCTGTTTTTCTACCAGAACCATGCTGTCTTGAATACTACATATTTTTAGTATATTTTGAAATCAGGGAGTGTGATACCTCCATCCATGTTCTTTTTTTCTCAGGATTGCTTGAAGTATTTGGGGTCTTTTGTTCTTCCATATAAACTTTAAGATTCTTTGTTCTATAGTTCCATGAAAACTCAAACTATAAAATGGAACTAAAAATTGAGATTCTGACTGATATTACATTGAATATGTCAAGTGCTTTTGGTAATACGGACAATTTAACTATGTTAATTCTTCCAAGCCATGACTGTGGAATAACTTTCCATTTCTTTGTGTCTTCTTCAATTTCTTTCAACAATGTTTTATAGTTTTCAGGGAAGAGGTTATTTCACCTCCTTTATTAAAATTATTCTGAGATACTTTATTGTTTATGTTCTGATTTTAAGTGGGACTGTATTCTTGATTCCTCTTTCTTCTAGTTTGTTGTTAGTTTATAGAAAAGTAACTTATTTTTGTACATTGACTTGTACTCTGCAACCTTACTGTATTTTTTAATTACTTCTAGTAGTTTTTTGGTTGACTCTTTAGGGGCTCTAAATAGAAAGCATGTCATCCACAAATAATGACAGTTTTACTTCTTCATTTCCAACTTGCTAACCTCTTATTTCTTTTTCTTGCCTAATTGCTGTGGCTAGACTTCCAATACTATGTTGAATAAGAGTGGTGAGATTGGGCATGCTTGTCTTCTTCCTGTTCTTAGAGGGATAGCTTTCAGTTTTTCACCATTGAGTATGATGTTGGCTGTGGTTTTGTCATATATGGCTTTTATTATATGGAGGTACTTTCCTTCTATATTCATTTTATTCAGAGTTTTTATCATAAATGGATGCTGAATCCTGTCAAATACTTTCTCTGAATCTATTGAGATGATCATGTGATTTTTATTCTTCATTTTGTTAATATATTTTTTGCACATTGATTGATTTCTGGATGTTGAACAATTCTTGTATCCCTGGAATAAATCCCACTTGATCATGGTATATGATTTTTTTTTTTCAGATGTACGTCATATTTCAAATTCTGTATACATTACATCATGTTCACCACCCAAACACTAATTATAGTGCATCCCTTCACATGTGACCCTAATCACCGCTTTTGCCCTCCCCCCTCCCACCTTCCCCAATGGTAACCACCAGTCCAATCTCCAATGCTATGTGGGTTTTTTTGGTCGTTTTTATCTTCTACTTATGAATGAGATCATACGGTATTTGACTTTCTCCCTCTGACTTATTTCACTCAGCATAATACCCTCAAGGTCCATCCTTGTTGTCACAAATGGCTGGATTTCATCATTTCTTATGGCTGAGTAGTAGTCCATCATGTATAAATACCACATCTTCTTTAACCATTCGTCCCTTGATGGGCACCTAGGTTGCTTCCAAGTCTTGGCTGTTGTGTATAATGCCGCAATGAACATAGGGGTGCAAGTACCTTTATGCCTTTGTGTTTTCAAGTTCTTTGGATAAATACCCAGCAGTGGAATAGCTGGATCATATGGTAGATCTATCGTTAATTTTCTGAGGATACTCCACACTGCTTTCCATGGTGGCTGCACCAGTTTGCACTGCCACCAGCAGTGAGCAAGGATTCCCTTCTCTCCACACCCTCTCCAACATTTGTTGTTTCCTGTCTTGTTAATTACAGCCATTCTGACTGGAGTGAGGTGGTACCTCATGTAGTTTTGATTTGCATTTCCCTGATAGCCAATGATGTTGAGCATCTTTTCATATGCCTGTTGGCCATCTGTATATCTTCTTTGGAGAAATCTCTCTTCAGATCTTTTGCCCATTTTCTAATTGGATTGTTGGTTTTTTTGTTGTTGAGCTGTATGAGTTCTTTGTATATTTTGGATATTAACCCCTTATCTGACATGTGGTTTGCAAATATCTTCTCCCAATTGTTAGGTTGTCTTTTTGTTTTGTGGATGGTTTCCTTTGCTGTGCAGAAGCTTTTTAGTTTGGGTATATGATCTTTTTGATGTATTACCATATCCAATTTCTTAACATTTTGTTGAGGAAATTTACATATATGTTTATCAGCATTACTGGCCTGTAATTTTCCTTTTTTCTGCTGTTCTTGTTTAGTATAGTAACAGAGCAATGTTGGCCTTATAAAATGAATTAGGAAGCTCTTCTTCTTGTTCAATATTTTGGAAGAGTTTGAGAAGGATAGGTATTAAAATTTCTAGGAATGTTTGGTAGAATTCACCAGAGAAGCCTTCTGGTCCTGGACTTTGGTTCTTGTGTGGTTATAGATTGATGTTTCAATCTCTTTACTAGTCATTCATCTATTCATATTCTCTATTTCACCTTGATTCAGTTTGGGGAGGTTGTATGATTCTAACAATTTGTCCATTTCTTCTAGGATGTCCAATTTGTTGGCATATAAGCTTTTCATAATATTATATTATAATATTGTGTATTTCTGTGGTGTTCATTGTAATTTATCCTCTTTCATTTCTGATTTTATTTATTGGAGCCTTCTCTCTTTTTTTAATGAGTCTAGCTAAGGGCTTTCCAATTGTTTTTATCAATACAAGGAACTGGCTCTTAGTTTCATTGGCCTTTTCTACTGTTTTTTTAGTCTCTGTTTCATTTTTTTCTACCACATTTTTTAAATGTTTTCTTCCTTCTACTAACTTTGAGTTTGTTTGCTCTTCTTTTTCTAGTTCTTTTAAGTGTAGTGTTAGGTTTCATATTTGAGACTTTTTTCCTTCAGTTCAGCCTATATTACTATATATTTCACTCTTACTACTGCTTTTGCTGTATCCCATAGGTTCTGGTATATGGTGTTTGCATTTTCATTTGTATGTTTTCTATTTCTCCTTTGATTTATTCATTGATACAATAGTTGTTCAGTAGTATGCAGTTTAATCTCCACATATTTTTCACTTTTCCAGCTTTCTTCTTTTAGTTTATTTGGAACCTCAGGTAACAGGCACTGCTGCTGCTGCTGGGGGTATCAACATCTTGACTGAAGCCCCCACTGCTGGGAGGGCCAAGGTGGAGGTACTGCCACCAGGGGAACAAGAGGCAGCTGGGTCACATGTGCTGCAGTGGTTCCTCTAGCTTCCAGGAGCACAGGCTGCCTTGGTTCCTGGGGCTTCTGTTCATGGAAGATATCACCATTTTTGGATCCTCTGATTGCAGATGAAGTCACAGTTCCTGGAACTTCTGGTATTTGGAGCTGTTGCCACTTCTCACCTCGTTCCACCTTCTCCACAAAGTCCAGTCCACCCACATTCACAAGTATAGATGTATGAATCTCTCAGGCATTCTGTTGTGCTATGCAGAGGATCCTTTGCTGGTCCAAGGATGTCCTACTGGTTGTAACTTAGAGGAGAGATACAAAGGGTGTAACTCACTCTGCCATGATGCTGATGTCACTCCTTGCAAGTTGTTTAAGCTTAGACAGGACACAAATCTTCTTCACTGTAGTTTCCTCATTTAGAAAGTGAGAAAAAATTATACCTCTTATCCTGCCTATGATAAAATTGCATAAGGTTTATGCATTGTTGAAAAAGTATAGGGGCTGGCCCCATGCCTTAGTGATTAAGTTCAGTGTACTCTGCTTCAGCAGCCCAGGTTTGGTTCCTGGGAGTAGACCTACACCACTCCTCAGTGGCCATGCAGCTGCAGTGACCCACATACAAAATGGAGGAAGACAGGCACAGATGTCAGCTCAAGGCAAATCTTCCTCAGAAAAAAAAAGTACAAAATGATAAAAACAATAATATCTGTGTTAATCGTTGGAATAATTTTTGGTAACTGATCTTTGCTTTAGATTATAAATCATATAGAATATCATGCTAATGTGGCTAGGAATTAACACCATACATGCTAGAATTATAGCATTCCAAAAAAACAGTCTACACATATAAAAGGATATTTATATCTTTTGCAAGAAGAAAAGAGAATGGGAAATTATTTTTTTAAGTTAAATAGTGAGAAACTAGGATATCACGTAAGGTCTCCTAAAAAGATAAGATTTCCATAATTCAAGGTGATTCAAAGAACTAAGCTGTGTATTTTAAGTTTTTATAAGGTTTCTTGCTTTGCTACAGTTCACTACACGTGGTCCCAATTATTTACTAAAATTTCTTTATATACGTGATTCTTGCTTCTTCGTTTCTTGGACAGTAGATTAAGGGCAAATGAATACACTCCATAGTGTTGTTTATGCTTAGTTGCAGATAAAGGAGGAATCAGAGACACACAAAGGAGAAGTCAAGATCAGTAGAATCAATGTAATTACAAGCCACACGAGAAATCGAGAGGAAGTATAGGGATGTGTTTTTCATTTTAACAATTTAGATAATAGGGTTTGAAGCAATCATATCTAAACTTTAAAGGCCTCATAAACTACAACTGACATTTTGGTTACCATACAAAAGTGAAGCATTGCCAAGATTTTATTTTATATTTTACTAAAGAAATTCCTTTAACCATTATTCTATTCTAGCTGAATATAGCTACCAGTTGAAAGTGTTATAGACATAGTAGACTTATTTCATATGGAGATGTTGGCAATAATATAGGTAACAAAACTGTTACTTTTATTAAAAATATATTTCTTGATTTGGAAAACATATATGTTGACTTTAATGTCATTACTAACCTCAAGTACTCAAATTAAAGCAAGCTTAAAAAAGAAAATAAACTGAGGCTGGTTCAGTGGTGCAGCAGTTGAGTTCACGTGTTCTGTTTCAGCAGCCTGGGGTTCGCCAGTTAGTATCCCGGGTGTGGACCTATGCACCACTTGTCAAGCCATGCTGTGGTGGGTATGCCACATATAAAGTGGAGAAAGATGGGCACAGATGTTAGCTCAGGGTCAGTCTTCCTCAGCAAAAAGAGGAAGATTGGTGGCAGATGTTGGCTCAGAGCTAATCTTCCTCAAAAAAAGAAAAGGAAAAAGAAAAAAACCTAACATTTTCTTACAGCTTTTGTCACAAAATTTTCCATATATATTTTCACAGAATTCTTTCAAAGGCACATTGGATTTATCAAGTCATTTTCAAAGCCCAGTACTCCGTCTGCCTCAGATATTCTTTACTGCTCCTTAGGTGATGCAGGTGTTTCAAGCACTTACTTTACTTAACTACACCTAGCCTATAATGTTCATTACTTTGCAAGCTCTATGTCACAGTTCACAAGTCATTTCCACTTCCTATACACTTCTCACTGCCTTGAAAAACAGAGAAATATAAGATTCTGACTTCTGCTGCATTACTTCAGAGCCTTTCTTGCTGTGATTCATAAAACATTTTCTTATTATTGATAATGGAACATTAAAGGATATAAGGACAAATTTTTCTCAATGTTAACTACTATTCAAAATATAATAACTGTTGGAGAAAAGATTTAAGGTATTTCACTATGTCTTTAACTTAACCAAAGATAGAAAAAAATTTATGATGAATTCTGCCTTAAAAGCAAGTAATTAAGAGCTGACCCCAACAGTCTATTGGTTAAAGTTTGGCATGCTCCACTTCTGCAACCCAGGTTTGGTTCCCAGGCACAGAATCATGCCATTCATCTGTCACTAGCCTTGCTGTGGTGGCAGATCACATAGGAGAAATAGAAGGACTTACAATTAGAATATACAACTACATACTAGAGCTTTGAAGAGGGGAAAAAAAAAGAGAGGAAGATTGGCAACAAATGTTAGCTCAGGGTGAATCTTTCCCATGAGGAGTAAGGGAAAAAAAGATCATTACTTAATTTTTAAAAATTCAAGAAATTAAAATACATATTTTAGGCTTTATAAAATCATGTATATCGTTCCAGAGGAATCATATCTGCTCTTTATCAATATTTACAACATTCCATGCCTTATTTTCAATTAAGAAAAGGATGCTTTTCTTAAATTAGATTTGTTCCACTGAAAAAATTTAATGCTGATATTTGACTTAATTTTACATGGCTGTTTTCTCCGTTAGAGATTGATTGGTATTTAGGCAGGCTTATTTACTTCATCTCACAAGATCACCTCTGTGATCTTGTGAGAAAACATGTTTAATAAGTGCTCATAGATTGAGAAATGAAAGAGTGGTTTATGAGTGGATGAGTGGATGAACCGTTAGTGAAGAGATGCTCCATTATGTTGTTAATGTTACAAGTATATGGGCTCACTCCCACTCCATCAGTCTCTTTACTGCTCCTCTTACATCCTTGTTTCTAAGGGTGTAGATTAGAGGATTGAGGCTAGGGGTGACAACAGTATAAAAGAGGGCAATGAACTTGCCTTGATCTTGAGAATTTCCTGATGGTGGCTGGAGATATATGTACATGGCTGGAATGAAAAAGAGGGATACAACCGTAAGATGGGCTCCACATGTCCCAAAGACTTTCTGAAGTCCAGTTGTTGCCTGCATCCTCAGCACAGCCCGGGCAATGGCACTATAGGAGCTTAGAATGAGGATGAGAGGTATAAGAACAAAAATGGAGCTCATGACCATGAGAGTCAGTTCATTAGCATGGGTATCAACACATGACAGTCGCAGTAGTGCTGGAACTTCACAAAAGAAGTGGTCCACTTGGTGATGTCCACAGAGTGGTACCCAGAAGGTAAAGGAGGAATGAAGGGCTGAGGTGGTAAACCCACTTAGCCAAGACGCCACAGCCAGCAGATGGCAGAAACGAGGGTGCATGAGGACTGTGTAATGCAAAGGTCTACATACTGCTGCATAACGGTCATAGGACATCACTACAAGTAGCACACACTCTGTGGTTCCCAGTGCAAGGGAAAAATAAAGTTGAATCATACAACCGGCATAAGAGATGGTTTTCTCTGGGCCCCAGAGGTTGACCAGCAACTGAGGGATGGAGCTGGTGGTGTAGCAGAGATCCAGAAAAGAAAGGTTTGAGAGGAAGAAGTACATGGGAGTGTGGAGATGGGAGTCCAGGTATGACAAGATAATGATGAACAGGTTACCTATCAATGTCGTCAAGTAGAACATCAAGATAACCACGAAGAGAGCTACTTCCAAGCGAGGCCAATTAGAAAAACCCAATAGTATAAAGTAGCCTTCAGAACTTGCATTGATTCTTTCCATTGTCATACATTTCTTGTTACCTGAAGAAAGAATCACTTACACTCAAGAAAAGTTAGGTTGTGCTCCAAGAATCATAAGGACACATGAAAAAGAAACAGAAACCAGTTTGAAGGGCCTACCACTAATCAATTCTAGAACAATTTGGGCATTTAGAGAAACTATGATCCTAATGAAATGAAGAAATAAGACTCTACAAGCTCATATTGACATATAAAAAATAATAAAGAGAGAAATAGTGGAGAAGAGAAAGTTATTTCTCTTGGTAGGATCCTAATTTAAAAATATACAAGTGTGGAGTTAGAAAAATATAAATGGATGCTAAAAACTGCTGACTAAAAATATGATGAGAAACAAGATATTTACATAATCTGAAATATCTCCCCACAGATTACTTGTTAACTACAGAATGAAAAATAGTAAACTTTACAAAACAAAAACCTCCTGGGCATCACTGTTGCTTCGTAATTAATGTTAACATTACCAATGTTGAGACACACCAACATCATATGCTCAGTGATATGATGCTTTGAACAGGACATAATGTCACTTCAGTGATATTCCTGCCCAAAATACACAGCCTGGTTCTAATAGTGAAGGCACATGAGATAAACTCAAATTGAGACGAGTTGTACAATATAACTGGTCTATACTCTTCAAAAACATCAAATTCAGTGAAAACAAATAAAGGCTAAGGAACTGGTCCAGATTAAAGGAGAAGCAACAGACATCTCTAAATGAGTGATAATGGATTTGGAAAACAATAGCTATTAACAACATTATTGAGACAGAGAAATATGAATATGGACTATGAATTAGATAATAATATTGCATCCATATTAAATTTACTGATTTTGTTAACTGTAGAGAGATTATGTAAAATAAAGTCCCTGTTCTTAGGAAATAAACACTGAAGTATTAAGGGATAAAGGAACACATCTCCAACCTACTCTCAAATGGTCCAGAAAAAGAGACGATTGATAGATGATACAGATATATCATACACAGATAGATAGGTAATAGAATAAATATTTTCCAGCACAAAGTAAACTATTGCTGAATCTAGTTAAAGTGTTAATGTAGTTCTTTCTACCACTTTTGCAAATTTTCTGTAAATTTTACCAGAATAAAAAGTTACCAAAAAGTAAATATAAATTAAAATTTTTCACCTTTATATTTCATCCAGATATTTGCCCTCTTATAGAAAAATGACTTCTTAACTGTCAAATTCTTCTCATTCATCCTGAAATGACATCTCGGTAAAGAGTAACTTGAGAAATTCCTGACATAGCTATAGAAGAAAATTTCCATGGAAAAAATGATCTTTGTTTTTTCAACAAATACCTTTGGTTTTCGTTCAGCATTTTCAGGGCATTTCCATTTATGTGATTATAGAAAACAGAATAATTGCAATCCCAATAATCTTACACATAGATGAAAGGACATGATGAACAATATCAAATTTGTTAGTGATTTCAAAATGTTTATATAAGATGAAAAATACCAAGCTTCAGTTAAATATTCTTATAGAAAGAACTTCATCATCTTATTAATTTACTTACACTCACAGCTTATTTCTAAACTGAAAACTAAGATACAAATAGAAGTACAAAAAAAAAAGATACACAGACATATACATATCAACTTATGGATATTTATGCTATGAACAAAGATTAAAATCTTAGTTCAGATGAATAGATCTGTGAAAAAGAGTAGGGGAATACAGATAGAATACTTCTTAAGGGACATATGAATATAAGTGCATTTAAAAACCGAAATTTTTAGGGAAAGGAAGGTATAAATTTACTGAGAGAGGAAAGAAGGAAGGAAGAAAGTGAGGATGGAGGAAAATGGAGAGTAACCTAATTATGATGCTTAAAGTTGAAGTGTGCATATGTATGTGACAGGGCTGAGAAGCCGGAACCACAGAACCTGAAGAAGGTTTCTACATTTTTTTCTTTTTCTCCAGGACAATAACTGAGATAGTATTTAAATTTGGAGTATAATTTATAAATTCTATATATAGTTTTATTTGTCATCTTAAAGAATAATTCTGAATATTTATTGAACCCACTAAATGGCTGTTTATCATATAATATATTGTGCCTAGTGAATCTTCTATTTCTCTCTTGTTAAAAAAAAAGTTAAGGGGCTGACCTTGTGGCCTAGTGGTTAAGTTCATGCGCTCCGCTGCAGGCAGCCCAGTGTTTTGTCGGTTCGAATCCTGGGCGTGGACATGGCACTGCTCATCGAGCCATGCTGAGGCGGTGTCCCACATGCCACAACTAGAAGGACCCACAGCTAAAAATATACAACTATGTACCAGGGGGCTGGGGGAAGAAAAAGGAAAAAAAATTAAAAATTAAAAAAAAAAAGTTAAGTACAGGGGCCAGCTCAGTGGCATAGTGGTTAAGTTTGCATGCTCAGCTTTGGCAGCCCAGGGTTCACAGGTTTAGATCCCAGGCATGGACCTATACACCGCTGATCATTCCATGCTGTGGCAGCATCCCACACACACATTAGAGGAAGATTGGCACAGATGTTAGCTCAGAGACAATCTTCCTCACCAAAAAATAAATAAGTACATTTCCTAAATAGATAGAACTCTTTGATCACTCTTGTTCTCTTTTATGTTTTCAATCTGTCATAGGAAAGATTAATACTACCTTTTGTGATGTAGCTATTGTGACAAGACATAGTAACCCACCATAGTAACTCTCTGTGAATCCTTTGCCTCATTCTACTTTGTCACATCACTTCTGCTTCCCTCCTTCCACAGCCAATTCTTTCTCTCACATTTCCTAATAAACTGTGGGAGAAAAAGAAAGAAACCACAGCACAACCACCTGTGGTTACTTCTTTTGGGGTCTCTTAGTTGCTCACGTTCTATAAGTGAAACTCTTGAAAAAGATGTTAGAAGAGGCTAATTGGTTGAGTTCCAACAGGAAAGTTACAAACAGTTAGTTTGGCCCCAGGGCTGGAAGAGTGATTCAGGCCTTGTAACTGTTAATCATTAACTAGTTGTTACACTAATGTAGACTACTTTGTACAGCTCAGAAACTATGCAGGATAATCAGACACTACATTGATTTAAAAGAAAAATTTTTGTAATTAAATAGAAGTTTAATATAGAGAATTAGTAAACTATGGAAGAAGAGTAATTATAAAGATGTAACGAGAACTCTACATGATACCTTGGACTGAAGGACAATATCCAAGAAAAGACAAACTTGAAGGGACGTTTGCTCCCTAAGGCTGAGGTTCAGACCTTATCAAAGAAGGTATGGTTACAGCCCACTGGATGGTGAAGAAGATCGCTGTAGCTAAATCAAAAATTGGCAATGGTCAAATAGTAAATCAGAAAGATTATCTCACTTAGAGGTCACAGCCATTTGAGGGGTGATGAAAAAATCCCAAGATTTTTTTCCCTAGAATAGGAGATAATACCTTGTGAGAAATATGAATCCAGATTTCGTCTTTCCTTCTTCTAATGCAGATATAGTTTTCTTCTTCCTTAAACAGTTGCCTGAATAACTTAGTACATTAACTAAAAAAATGTGGCAGCTGTGAGATCTCTTCCTCTGTTGTGTAACTCAGCCTTCAGCATTTTTATAGAAATTAAAAAGGGACACGACATAAAGGACAAAAAATACCAGTTGTAAGTAGACAAAAGTAGGAACTTTATGGTTTCATTTTCTTTTTATTGGAAGAGAGGGAAATAAAGGCCTTATGAAATGTTGCTTTTATGGGTTATGGAATGAAATATCTCCTCTCTTTTTTGAAATAAGGCATTATGGAGGAAAAGTGATGGAAATGAGTCTCCTTTCCTTATCCTCAAATCACTGGCCAACTTATTTCTTCTTACGTTAGTCCTTTTACACTCTTACCTAGTGCATAAGTAGAATTCAGATGACTTCCTTCCCTTCTGTCCTTCCTGTGTCTGTCCACATTCCCTGTAGTATTTGTCTTCCCGATCTATGCTCCCATTATGTGTGGACTGATCAGATGCCTGGTTTTCATCTCCTTGAAATCACCAACTAAATGGCTGCCTACACTATATATTCTAATTTACTACATCAAATTAGGAAATCAGAATCTGAAAATTATTATGATCTTCATTGCTACAGAAGAGTGAGTCCTGTGTCTACCAAAAAGATTTGGTTTTAGCTGGAAAGAGGAACTCATTAGAACGTTCAATATATCAGGGGATGAACTCTTTTTCCTCAAGCAAATGGAAACTTTATGGAAACAAAAGAATAATGTGACTTGCTTCCCTTGACTGGGGCCATTGGGAAGGTAAATCCCAAAGTGGCAATTATTGCCCTTCGTGGAGTTTTCCTAGTCAGAACAGGTTCTCAACAATGCCTTTAACGTGATACCACACTGTTGTAGTAGAAAAACAATGAATTTATAGACCAACTATCACTGATAAAAATGCCTTAAACTGTGTTTATAAGGAAGAGAATGGGTTGTCCTGAATTACCTGAAATTTCTTCCCCAATTCCTCATCATGCTAAGGGCCAAATTTGAGGGATAGCTTGTCAGAGCTAACCTAATTTGGGGAAGAAAGAAAGCATGAAACACTTTTAAAAATGCAATACATAAAGACTAAAATGTATATCTTTGCCTTATTGATTTGAGTTAATTGTATCTGCCTGAAATCTCTAAAATTCAAGGCCAAGTTTAGCCCTGCAAAAAGATTGAAAATAATCTTTGAAGACCTTTCAAACTATTATTTAGAAGGTAACTACCAAAACTCAGAAAACTTAAAAAACTATTTAATAATTCCAAAACATTTTCCTCAATAATTTCCCTTGGCATCTTGTCAAGAGTTTTGCCATAGATATATAAACAAAGGACATTAGCTTTGATTGTTAGCCTAGATGAAATAATTGACTCTTAAAAAAAGAAAAAGTATATCATGAGTTTATAAATTAATGAACATCTTTAAATTGTAGTGTTATTTCTAGCTAATATATTCTATTCGTAGCAAAGAAAATCTTAGTTAGGATATCATATCAGATTATAATAAGATTACATTATAAAAATTGTAATTTTTAGACAGCAATTAGGCATTTTCCTTTCTCTTTAAGAGAAGTACCAGAAAATAGTCTTTATATTTCAGTGGTCTTGATTGTTGTGAAGACTCAATAAGAAAACTATATAAACATTTCCCACAGTGCTTAATACATAATTATTCAATATATGTTAGCTGTTATTACCATGAGAATAAATTTTAATTGGAACTGATATTTCAACATGCAATTCTACTTTAATTCTTTGTTTTCTTTATTTTAGACATTAAAAATCTCAAAAATAAAACCCCTGTGCTCCCACAACTCAGAATCTTCAACTATTTCTCTCGTTATATTTACTTCCAGGATTTTTTAGTATATAGAATATCACAAAGTCCATGTCCTCTTTAACTACTATTCTCTGATCTGACACCCAACCCAGACACAACCACTGTCATGAGCTTAGCATGTATCATTCCAGTTCACTTTAATATATATTAAATAATAAATATTTAAATTGAAATGTTAATATTATTAAAGAGTTATATATTCATAGCTTCAATTTTTTTATTTTGAAGAAGAATTTAACCAATGATACAATTCTAGCAGAAATAACTCGGTTATCAAAATCTGGGAAATGTCTGACAACCTGAGCTATAACCAGGCTCCAATATTCTTCGTGCTGTGGTCACTACGTTTGTAAGAGAATTTTTAGCCTCTGTCAATCCACGTGGTGCTAGCAAATGTTAAAACTTTTATGTGCAATATTATCAACTTGTTGGGAAAACACAGATGGAATAAAATGATGTAATTAAAGCAAAATATTTCTAAAGCAACAGCTCTCAGCTTTTTTCTTTTCCCCCAACACACATGAGAAATGAAACAAACTGAAAGTATGTGACTTTCAAAGGCTTTTATGGAAGAAAGATGGGCTCTGACTTTTGGTAATTTTCAGAGTCCATACACACTCTCAAAGATAAAAAGCCAATGCAAAGCATTTTAACTGTAAGATTATCATAGGCCATAAGACACAAGTCATGTATAAGGGATCAGAAGGGACAAATGACATTGATTCATCTCTGTAGGCTTCTGGTAAATTGAATGTTTTATTTGAGAAGAATGTGAATTGCAGTAGATTATACACTGTTAAAACATCATGGATGGAGCTTCAGTTGTAGTTGAGTTCTAGGCACTGGTGCTTAGTTATTGCTGTGTATGATTTCCTTCTTTTCCCATTCCTTTCATCTTCATCAACTGCCAGAAACTCTATACACTCCAAGGGTGAGAACACATATCAGTGATGTCAAATATGATAAAATGACTGAGGTTGCAGTAGAATAGGACTTAGAGTTATTGAAATGCTGGAAGAAGCTGTTCATTCTCATCAGGATAAATGTTAAGAATAATTTTTAAAAGTATAGATGAATTAGAAGAGTATAACAAAAATAATCCTGTCATCTGCTTTTTATGGTATTGCCTGGTCATTTATAAGGTTATTTGGTTCACATATGAACTGCATCCTATAAGGTCAAGTTTATGAGAATTCATTATTTATTTAAAGTGACCATTAGAGTAATCTTGGTTTTCCCTGATTCAGAGTCAGAATACCAATGGCTTGTAGGAAGACATCTTTGGTTGCATATGAGTGAAAAAATGAAAGATTTGAATCTCTCCCAATTAGAAAAAGAAAATATGGAGAATATTGAGTTTTCTTCCCCTTGTACATATTCAGATTTTGAAAATACGTTTTATGCACCTGACAAAATGAAGACAAAAAATGTTAGTAATTATTCATAATCCACATTAAGACAATCCCCTCCCCCACCCCCACAAAATTTTGTGCATCTCAGATCTCACAATTGTTTAATGTCTCTTTGCTGAAACTCCTAGTCAAATATTTACCTCCCCGCTAGGGTCATACCATTTTGGAGTTGTCAATTGTGCCTTCTTCATAAACACTCATCTTCCTCCCAAGAGATAAAGCAAGGCAACAAGGAATGAAAAAAACAATATGAGATCTTTAGAAAGCTGTATCCTGGTAGATTTCTCTTACTATCCCTGGTCTAGAGCTAATTCTCCTTATGATTTTCTTCACGTTTTACCTGTTCACTCTCCTAAGAAACATGAATATTTTCTTGCTGTCACCTCTAGATTTTCAGCTTCTCATACTAATGTTGTCTCAGGGAGTCACAATTCATTACTAGATGTGTATTTCACCACAGGCTCCATACCTCCAATGTTGTATAATCTTATCTAGGACACAGATAAGACCATAACCTGTCTAGGTTTGTCATCCAGCACTACTTTTTTCTGACACTGGGAATGGTGAAATGTATCCTCCTTACTGTCAAGACGTATGACAAATATGCTGCATTTGCAAAACGCTCCACTAACTAGCATTCTATACCCACATATTTGGCAATGCTGTCATATTGGTATCCTAGACCCACATGCTTCCCTATTGTGTATGTCCTTAAGACTTTTGTCTTCACAACCCTTATTATCCTTGTGGCCCTCAGTCTAACCATGATATCCTATAGGGACATTGCATGTGATGACTTGACATTTCATTGTCACCTGCTGAAGGAAAGAAAATCTTCAACATTGTATTTCCCTATCATGTGTCTCTCTTATGCTACCACAAGATAGAGAGAGAGAGAGAGAGAGAGAGGGAGAGAGAGATAGGTATATCATATAGATGATAGATAGATAGAAAGATAATAAATTAGGATGATGGATAGATAGATAGATGGGAGATTATAGATATAGATATCTCTCTCTCAAACAAACTTTATTGCCAAGACAAGTCCAAGTTCCTTACTCTCTTCTATAAAATTGTCACCCTCAGCATTAATTCTCTCATTAACACATTGAGAAACTAGGATGTGAAGTTGTCTATGAAAATAAGGCCTGAGAAGAGGTAGGTGTCTATTTTTAGAACCATTTTTTAATCCATGAATTACATAGACTGCCAGATTTAGTATGATAAAGATAGCTCTTGGATGGACAGATCAAAAAGGCCCTAAATGGGGCATGTAATGATTTCCTTACCCATTACAAGAAGCATACTATCCCTGAGTTTATTGTCCTTCAGGCCTAGTTTCAGGGACTCTGTCCATTGGTCAATAAAGGATTCTGATTATGGAGATTGCAATGCATACCCACACTCGTAGAAAATTTATCTATGCTGTAAACACTAGATTTTTCTGCTTTGACTCTGCTCTCGGGGAAAATTCTTTAGCCTCTTGTGAATGACGTAAAAGTGAGAGAGAAGATAGAAATGATGTAAAATAACCAAATATTTTTAGATTTATATGAAATTATCACCTCAATGAATCCCTATTCTCACATATCTGTTTTCTTATCAGTCCTTTAGGATAGCACCCACTGTGACACTTCCTTCAGTTGGAGAAGAAATCATAAAAGAAACTAGAAAATATTTACAAAGGAAAATTATAAACAAAGTGAAAATGAAAAAGCCAATCAGAAATGAAGAATACGGTATTGAAAATGAAAAATTCACTACACGGACTCAATAGCAGAGTAGATGATACAGAAGAATGGATCAGCGAGCTGGATGAAAGCCTATAGGAACAGAAAAAGGAATTAGACAGAATGAGAACAGTCTAAGGGAACTCTGGGACAACATCAAGTGCACCAACATTTGTATTATAGGTGTTCCAGAAGGAGAAGAGAGAGACAAATGAGCCAAGAATCTATTTGAAGAAATAATAGCTGAAAACCCTTCCTAACCTAAAGAAGGAAACAGACATCTCTGTATAGGAAGCACAAAGTGCACCAAATAAGATAAACCCAAAAAGGCCCAAACCAAGACACATTATAATTAAAATGTCAAAAGTCAAAGATAAAAAGACAATCCTAAAAGTTGCAAGAGAAAGGCAAGTTACATAAAAAGGAAACCCCATAAGCCTATCAGCTGACTCTCCAGCAGAAACCTTACAAGCTAGAAGGGAATGGCAGAATATATTTAAAGTGCTGAAAGGAAAACATCTACGGCCAAGAATACTCTATCTGGCAAGATTATCATTCAGAATGGAAGGTGAGATGAAGAATTTCCCAAACAAGCAAAAATTAAAGGAGTTTATCTCCAAGCAATCAGTTTTACAAGAAATACTAATAGGACTTTTTTAAGTGGGATACAGATGACCACAAATAGGAATCATAAAGGTATCCCAAAAAAAGGCAATAAAATCACTGATAAAGGCAAAAAAACAGTAAAGGTAGCAGATCAGCCACCTATGGCAATAATATGAAGGTAAAAAGACAAAAGGACTAAAATTACTTATTTCAATGATAAGATAGTAATGGATACACACAAAAAAAGAGGTTAGATATGATACGAAAAACATAAAATGTGGGTGGAGGAGAGTAAAATAGTAGAGCTTTTAGAAAGAGATCAAACTAAAGAGACCATCAACTTAATATAGATTTCTATATACATAGGTTTTTATATATGAAAGTCATGGTAATCAAAAACCAGAAACCTATAATAAATATACAAAAAATTAGGAGAAAGGAACCCAAACATAATACTAAAGAAAGCAAAAAAACCACAGGGAAGAGAGCAAGAGATGAAGAAAGGAACAGAGAAGAACTACTAAAACACCCAGGAAAAAAGTAACAACAAAATAGCAATTAGTATATACTTATTAATACCTACTTTAAATGTCAATAGGCTAAATGCTCCAATCAAAAGGCATAGGGTGGCTGATTGGATAAAAACACAAGACTCATATATATGCTGCATACAAGAAACACACTTCAGACCTAAAGACACTCACAACCTAAAAGGGAGGGGATGGAAAAAGATATTCCATGCAAATGGCAAAGAAAAGAAAGTGAGGGTGACCATATTTATATCAGAGAAAATAAACTTTAAAACAAAAACTGTAACACGAGACAAAGAACGACAATACCTAATGATAAAGGGAACAATTCAACAAGAGGAGATAACACTTGTAAATATCTATGCACCCAAATAGGAGCACCTAAATATATAAAGCAATTATTAATGGACATAAAAGGAGAAATACACAGTAACAAAATAAGAGTAGGGGACTTTAACACTCCACTTACACCAATGGATAGATCATCCAAGAAGATCAATAGGGAAACATTGGCATTAAATGACACATTAGATCAGATGAACTTAGTACAGAAATTCCATCCAAAAATCACAGAATACGCATTCCTTTCAAACACACAAGGAACATTGTCAGGATTGATCACATATTAGGCCACAAAGCAAGTCTCAATAAATTTAAGAATATTAAAATAATTTCAAACATCTTTTCAAACCACAAAGTTACAAAACTAGAAGTCAACTACAGGAAGAAAATCAGAAAAGCCGCAAATATGTGGAGATTAAACAAAATGCTACTGAACAACAACTGCATCAATGAAGAAGTCAAAGGAGGAATAAAAAAATCCCTGGAGACATATGAAAATGAAAATATGATGTGCCAATATTTAGAAGACACAACAAAAGCAGTCCTAAGAGGGAAGTTTACATCAATTCAGGCCTACTTCAACAAATAAGATAAGTCTGAAATAAACAATCTAACAGTGCACCTAAAGGAAATGGGAAAAGAAGACAAATAAAGCCCAAAATCAGTAGAAGGAAGGAAATAACAAAAAACAGAGCAGAAATAAGTGAAATAGAGACTAAAAAACAATAGAAAAAATTAATGAAACTAAGAACTAGTTCTTTTAAAAGATAAGTAAAATTGAAAAACCTTTAGCTAGACTCACCAGGAAAAAAAAGAGAGAAGGCTCAAATAAAGAAAATCAGAAATTAAAGAGGAAAATTACAACAGACTTCAGAAATAAAAAAAGAGTATAAGAGACTACTATGAAAAGCTGTACACCAATGAAGTGGATAATCTAGAAGAAATGGATAAATTCTTAGAATCATACAAACTTCCAAAACTGGATCAAGAAGAAATAGAGAATTTGAATAGATCAATCACCAGTAAGGAGATCAAAACAGTAACAAAAAACCTCCCAAAAAATAAAATTCCAGGACCAGAAGATTCCCTGATGAATTCTACCAAGCATTCAAAGGAAACTTTATACCTAGCCTTCTCAAACTCTTCCCAAAAATTGAAAAGGGTGAGACACTTGCTAATTCATTCTATGTGGCCAACATTACCCTGATACTAAAAATAGAAAAAAGAAACACAAAAAAGAAAAATTAAAGGACAATACCACTTGATGAATACCAATGCAAAAATCCAAAATATAGCAAATCCAATAGAAAAACACATTAAAAACATCATATACCATGATCAAGTAGGATTTATTCCAGGGATCCACGGATGGTTCAATATCCGCAAATCAATCAATGTATTAGACCACATTAACAAAATGAAGAAGAAAAATCACATGATCATCTCAAAAGATACAGAGAAAGCATTTGACAAGATTCAGCATCCATTTATGATAAAAACTGAATAAAATCGGTATAGAAGGAAAGTACCTCAACATAATAAAGGCCATATATGACAAACCCACAGCTAATATCATTCTCAGTGGAGAAAAACTGACAGCTATCCCTCTAAGAACACAAACAAGATGTGGATGCTGACTTTCTCCACTCTTATTTAACGTAGTAATGGAAGTCCTAGCCAGAGCAACCAGACAAGAAAAAGAAATAAAAGTGATCCAAATTGGAAAGGAAGAAGTGAAACTGTCACTATTGCAGATGACATGATTCTATATACAGAAAACCCTAATGAATCCACAAAAAATCTTTTTAGAAATAATAAATGAATAGGCTCAAGTTTCAGGATACAAAATCAACATACAAACATCAGTTGCATTTCTATACACTAAAAACGAAACAGCAGAAAGACAAATTAAGAATACAATTCCATTTACAGTTGCAACAAAAAGAATAAAATAACTAAGAATAAATTTAACCAAAGAGGTGAAAGATCTATACACTGAAAACTATAAAACATTGTTGAAAGAAATTAGAGGACACAGCGAAATGGATAGATATTCCATGCTCTTGGATTGGACAAATTAACATAGTTAAAATGTTCATACTTCCTAAAGCAATCCACAGATTCAATGCAATCTCCATCAAAGTTCCAAAAACATTTTTCATAGAAATAGAACAAAGAATCCTAAATTTACATGGAACAAATACCAAAAGAAATCCTGAGATAAAAGTACAAAGCTGGAAGTATCACACTCTCTGATTTCAAAATACATTACAAAGCTATAGCCATCAAAACCCCATGGTACTTGCACAAAAACAGGCACACAGATCAATGAAACAGAATCAAGAGCCCAGAAATAAACCCACACATCTATGGACAGCTAATTTTCGATAAGGAAGCCAAGAATATACAATGAAGAAAGGAAAGTCTCTTCAATAAATGATGTTGGGAAAACTGGACAGCCACATGCAAAAGAATGACATTAGACCATTATGTTATACTATACACAAAAATTAACTCAAAATGGATTAAAGACTTAATGTAAGACATGAAAGCTTAAAACTCCTACAAGAAAATATACGCAGTTCATTCTTTACTTTTTGAATATGTCTCCTCAGGCAAGGGTAACAAAAGTAAACATAAACAAAAGGGACTACATCAAACTAAAAACCTTTTGCATAACAAAAAAAGGCCATCAAGGGGCCAGCCCCATGGCCAAGTTATTAAAAGTCCCATGTGCTCCGCTTCAGCAGCCCAGATGAGTGGGTTTGGATCCTGGGTGTGAACCTACTCCACTCATCAGCCATGCTGTGGAGGCATCCCAAGTACAAAGCAGGGGAAGATTGGCACAGATATTAGCTCAGGACTAGTCTTTCTCAAGCACAAAAAAAAGGAGGAAGATTGGCCCCAGATGTTAGCTCAGGAGAAATCTTCCTCACCAAAAAAAAAAAAAGACATCAACAAAATGAAAAGACAACCCGCCAACTGTGAGACGATATTTACAAAGCATATATCCAATAAGGGGTTAATATCCAAAATATATAAAGAACTCATGCCACTCAATCACAAAAAATAATCTGATTTAAAAATGGGCAATAGGAGACAGCCTGTGGCCTAGCGGTTAAAGTTCATGCACTCCACTTCTGTGGTCCAGGGTTCACCAGTTCAGATGCTGGGCACAGACCTACACACTGCGCATCAAGCCATACTGTGGCAGCATCCCATATAGAAGAAGTAGAATGACTTACAACTAGGATATACAACTATGTACTGGGACTTTGAGGAGAAAAAATAAAGGAAAACTGGCAATAGATGTTAGCTCAGGGCCAATCTTCCTCAACAACAAAAAAATGGGCAATAGACATTTTTGTAAAGAAGACATACAAATGGCCACTGGGTACATGAAAAGATGATCGACATCAATAAACATCAGGGAAATGCAAATCAAAACCACAATGAGATAGCATCTCACACCTGTTAGAATGGCTATTATCAAATCTTGGCAAGAATGTGGAGAAATGGAAATTCTTGTGCACTGTTGATGGGAAGGTAAACTGGTGCAGCCACTGTGGAAAACAGCATGGAAATTCCTCAAAATTTAAAAATAAAACTACTAAATCATCCAGTAAGCCCCTCAATATCTGTTGCTCCTTCCATGATGGTTTTATAGTTTTGCTTATTACTACACATTATTTCACTACATGGACATACAACATTTTTTAGCAGTACTCCTATTGATGAAAATTATAATTTTTAGTTATAATTTTATGAATTTAAATCTGTAATGAATATGAATAAATATTTTTATAATATATTTATTTATGAATAATAGATATAACTCCCTTTTGGAAACCAGGAAAGGGATAAATAGCTATAGGAAGGATGGGGTTCAGGGTAGGAGATATGGGATAGGGCACATGGAGCGATTTCTGTGTAGCACAGGAGGGTGGCAGGGCCCACCTCCAATGTTGAAAAATATCTATTTGCCTCTTGATAAAATTTTCATGAGGTGGAGCACAAGGAAAGTGGGGTGGAGGAGCCAACATCAAGATTTGAGGCTGAGGGAGCTGGAGGAGGGGAAGTGTGACTAGGGGAACCCTACTCCTTTAAGTCTGTCAGTCCACAAATATTGAGGGTTGGGAGCCAAAGCTTCAGCCTTTAAATTTTCTCCAGAAAAATATCAAGTCCCCTGGCAACCTCCTCTTACTCCCTTTCTAGAGAGGATATGGGGGTGTCAACAGGAGGGAGAAGTTGGCATCCTAGTATACATACCAGCATCTAGTATATATACTCCTGGGTATATATCAGAAAGAAATGAAAACAGCATATCAAAAAGAAATGCATCACATGTTCATTGCAGCATTATTCACAGTAGTCAAGACATGGAAACAACCTAAGTGTCCCTACAGATGAATCAATAAAGAATATGTGGAGGTGTGTATATATATATATATATAAGTATTATATATATGTGTGCGTGTGTGTATATATATATATATATATATATATATATATATATATGATAGAATATTATTCAGCCACGAAAAAGAGAAAAACCTTGCCTTTTGTGACAACATGGATGGACCTTGGGGGCATTATGCTAAGTAAAATAAGTCAGACAAAGATAGATACTGTATGTTCTCACATTTATGCAAAATCAAAAAAAGCCAAACTCATAGAAATAACAAGTAGAATGGAGGCTACCAGAGGCTAAGACTGGGAGAGATGAAGAGATGTTTGTCAAAGGGTACAAACTCCCAGCTACAAGTAGAATAAATTCTGGGGATCTGATTTACACATGGTGACTATAATTAATGACCATGTATTATACACTTGGAAGCTGCTAAATGAGTAAATCTTAAATGTTCTTACCACAAAAAAAGAAACTTGTAATTATGTGAGGGGATGGATGTGTTGACCTTATTGTGGTAATCGTTTTGCAATACACACGTGTGAATCATCACACTGTACACCTTAAACTTATATATGTTACATATCAATAATATCCCAATAAAGCTGGGGAAAAATTAAAAATATAAATAAATAAAACTAGTGGGTGACAGTTAAATGAAAAACAGAATACTACCTGTTTTCAACATTCTCCACACAAGGTACTTATGAACTACTGAGAGAAACATAGTAAGTTTTTAGCAGAGAAGACTGACAGATACCATGTTAACCAAGTGTTCAAAGTTAATATCACCAGTTATGGAATAAATAAATACTATGTACCTTCCAATGTGATGCACTCAGGAGGACACAATATCACTTCTGTGGCATTACTGTCAAAAACGGATAATCTAATTAAGCGTAAACACCAGGCAAATCTAAACTGATAGATAATTATGCATAATAAATGGCCTGTGCTCTTCAAAAATGTTAATCTCATTAAAGACAAAGACTAAGAAATGGTTCTACGTTAAAGAACCTACATTACACTAAGAGACATAACACCTAATTTCAATTTGTGATCCTGGATTAGATCTTCTCTTTAGGATATACCCACGGGAGCACTTAGGGGTAGGTGTTCATCTGTAATATTCAAGAAAAATTTTTAGAATGTATATTAATATTATATTATTACAGACAGAGAATGGTAAACCAACCATGGCAAAATGTTCACATTTGTGAAATATGTTAAGGCCTAGGGTAAGTCTTTGCACTATTTTTCTTTTTCATAAGTGTTACTGTTGTTGTTGAGTTACACATGGAATATGGTGGATTTGAACTGAAAATTTATTATGTTTGAAACCATTTGATGTTGTCATAGTATGTGATAACCAGTGATCTTCCAGCCCCACATTTATAAAATAGGGATAGAAGATGTGAACCTAAGGCCAAAGAAGAACAGAGAATGAGTGTATCTGGGCTAGAAGCCAGAGCTAGTTTCTGTGATTATCTGGATGACACATTTGTGCCCATAATTCTGTATTCCTGAGATACAAGATGATGAGATAATTAAGCATGTGCGTAGGGAATATGCTGCATAGGACTAAGTATAAGGTGACGTAGACAAAGATTGGGAGACACCTGTCTGAATGAGGAGGAGAAATTTACTAGGGTAAAGAAGAAGCTAGTGCTTCAGTGCACTTAGCCTCCATTCTTAGCTGGAAATGGCTGGCTTATTTGTCAGTTCTTCAGCAAAGTTGCCTGTGGCCCAAATTCATGTGTGCTGCGCCAGTGCACCAAATGTTGGTTGGCAATGGGAGAATCTAAAAGCTTCTAGCTTACCATGTGTGTTGTTGACCTAAGAAGAGACTTCAGAGCTAAACATCTATTTCCATTACCTGATTTTGTCAAATAAATTTTGTTTAACTTAGACAAACCATGTATCTTCTTCCCTGCAGCTGCCTCATCTACAAATGAAGAAAAATTTATACGTATAGTCCTGCCTGTAATAAAATTGCATGGTGTGCAAGTGGTTTTAAGGGTACAAAACAATAAAAACAATAATATGTGTTAATATTTGGGTGAATTTTTGGTAAATAATTTCTTTTTAGATTACAAATTAAATAGAATACCATGCTGATGTAACCAGGATTTAGCATTATAGGTGCTGTAATTATAGCATTCCAGAGGAAAAGAAAGGCTATTCATATAAAAGAGAACTCATAAGTTTTGAAAGCACAAAAGGGAGAAAAAGAAAAGGAAATACAAAAATATTTTTAAAATTTAGATGGTTGAAATAACAAGATGCTACATAAATTGTCCCAAACAGATTTCCATAGTGCAAGATGGCTCAAAGACCTAAGCTATGTTTTTTAAGTTTTTAAAAGTTTTTGTTTGCTTTGTGATGGTTCACTATAGGTGGTCCCAATTGTTTACTGAAAGTCTTTTATATACACGATTCTTTGTCTTTCATTTCTTGGACAGCAGGTTAAAGACAAAGGAATATACTCCATATAATTGTTCAACAGGTGATTCCCAACAGGCTGTACCTAACCAGAAGTCAGATTAAGGAATCCTGTTGCTTCAGCCTCTCAAGATGCAGCACAGAGTACAAAGATGCATAGTGGGATAGAGGTGGGGTCTGGGGCAGAGGAGAGGGTGTGGAAAAGATCTAGCAAGTGTATAACATGGAAAGATGCACACCCATATGATAGTCGTTACTGTTACGGAAAGCAGAGGGATTATGGACCATGGGAGGAAGTTGTCCAGGGAACCCTATATTTTTGTACCTACTATTTGTATATTTGCATTTGTTTTTCAGAATAATATATTCATGGGTTGCATGTGTAATTTTTAAAATATTAATATTTGTCTACATATCTGACTGAAATTAGGTGGGGTATTTTGTGTGTGTTAGGGAGCGAGAGAGGGAGACAAATAGAGAGAGGCTGCCATTTAGTCCTTTTCTTATAGAATCTTTAAATATTTTGGAAATCTTGTTTTAAATATCACTTGATTCCTTCTCATTTGAAAGACCACTTATGGTTTTTTCCTCTCTTTCCAACTCATTTTGTGCTCCTTTATAGCATGACCAGAAGTAGTTAAATCTTATGTGAGATAGTCCACAAATGAACAAAATAAGATAGTCAAACAACTCACGTTTAAATTTTCTAGAATCATTTGTTTAAACTAGCTTTGCTCTAATTGTATCCCATTTAAAATTAGTTTCCAGTGTATTGGAAACTCAAATGAGTTTATTTTAAAACAAATTTAACAACAGAAGAGACTTGCTACCAACCTCAAGTCAGTAGGCAGCTAATCGCAACAAGAAGCATGTCCGTAGAGAACTCTGTCCCAAGGAACTTGCTCAGCTGACTCATCTGAGATAAGCATAAATGGCCCATTTGAAACAATGCCCATGAGTCTCAGGAATATAATACAAATAGCACACCCGCAAAGCATTCTTGATATTATCTATTATTGTATTCCTAATTCATGTTTTTTTTTCTTTTTGGCAGCATTGTAACAAGCAAAAAACTCACATTTCTGAAGACGATTCTTATATACTCATCTGTGTAGTACAATTTCTCCATCTTTTACTGAAAGTTTGCAAACTTTAAGTGTACTCCTTCATAATTCATTTTTATTGAATAGTATTTATCAAAATAAGGTAAGTGAAAAGACCCTTGCTTTAATGCCTCGCATTCTTGGGGAAGTTGGAATGTGTGTACATCTAGTTTCTAATATACATGGAAAAAGCAGAGAGAACTTCATTTCTAGGTGCCTTTTCTACGGTTTGGAAATACCTAGTTCAGTGGCTATAGAAAGCACCTAGATTTCTCTTTTTGTAATCAATCTCTCTGTCTCTTATTTAAACCAAACTTAAAAGCATTCAAATTTCAATAAACACTATGTCTGACAGATGAAAACTACCTGAATGAAGTATGAAGCCTTCATTCAATCATGTGACGTTTTTAATACATGGTCAAAATTTGATAGACAACTTGTCCATGTTCTCATCCAAATATTTTGATATCAGATTAAAAAAACTTTTATTTCTTATCATATGTTCATATGTATAAAGCTAAGGAGTACTGTAAACAGAATACTTTATGTCATGAAAATGATGTATAAATAAGATACACTAGAATGAAAATGTGAGCGGAGATACAAAAGAGATGTCAAAAGGAATAGAGTCTAGCATTTTATTAAAGTGATTTTAAACATTTGCAGATAAATAGATTTATGGATGAATAGAAACAGTGATGAAAAATCACTGGAAGTAAAAAATCTGAAAGTTGTGGGATTGAAGAGCTAGAAGTAATGAAATATCATGAGAATGACATGGAAAGATTTAGAGATCTAAGCACAGCATTATAGATCTTAAATATACTTTCTATGTAAATCACATTGATTAGGCACACCTGTAGTGTTGTGTTTAGGGAAATGAAGAGAGACATGAAGGAATCTCTGAGGTGATTAATATTAACAAACAAAATTACCCTCAGTAAGGTGAGTAATATGCACAAAATCATGAATAATACATTTATACAGTTTAATAAAATTGCAGAAAACATCCTTGACTGAACACTGTCATTAGAGTTAGATAGAATTAATTATGGAGAAATTCATGGAGAGTCAAATTTTAAATTACTCTTTAAAAAAACAGAAAAATAGTTCATAGTAGAAAAATGTAAAGGGAGAGTTTAATGATGTTATATGTATGGACTATATATCTTATGGGTCAATTATTTAATAAAGAGGATACATAGCAATTTTTAAAATATTTACTTTAACGATCAAATTAATTCACAACATTTTTATTTCATATCTCATCTAAAACAAGAATTTTCCCCTGAAGAAAAAAACTTCGGCAAAGATATCTTCCTAAATTCAATGTGGTCATACGACATTTTGAATAATGTCAAGGTCAAATAAGGTGTAGGAGACACACTTATTCAGGAAGCATCCCTACAATGCAGATAATTTCTTTGAAATCTCTAGATTCCAAATTTGTAGCCCCACTATCTCAGTACCTTACTTGAGAAATTGATTGATTTTGATTTTTAGAGTTCTCCAATTATTAACAGACAATAGGGATTAATTATTAACAATGTCCTAAAATATGTATACTAAAATTTCCCCTTTCATGGGGTCTGGAGTTGCATACTAAATGATTAATGGGTGTAAATTCTTACTGTAGTGTTTGGCACACAGAACTCCTTAAGGATTAGTAGGAATTACTATTATTTTATTATTGTATTGCACACTTCTGACCTAAGAGTGGTGTGTAATCAAAGGGCAACATTCACATCTTACCCCTGAGTAGCTTACCCACAGGATGGCTTTGAGGATTTAATGAGATAGAGAATGTGGAGACTATGCTTTGCAACCCTACAAAATTCATCTGTTACCCTTCAACTGCTAATTGACTGATCGGGTAACACAGCATTTGGTCACTGGGATGCACCATCTTAACTTCTCATCTGAATATCCCTCATTTTACAGAGATTATAGATTTCATGAAACACACTTCATCACTAAAGTAAAAGAAAAATATAAACAAAAAATCTCAATACCTAATTAATCTTTCTCAAAATATGCTTTACACAGCAAGTTTTGTTGTCACAATGTGTCTCATAGCTTGAGAGATATATATATCTCCAAATGGATAAATAGAAATAGCGATGGAAAAATCACTGGAAGTAAAAGATCCAAAAGTCTTGGAGTATATATGTATGTTCTCAGTATGCAAAATAATTTGTGGACATGAATAAGTCTCTGGTCCTAAATTGGAATACTGGCTTTTCTCCTGACACCAGTTCTCTGGAGTACAAAGATGTATTTGCAGCTACATACAATCAAGTGAATCGCTGATAACCTCCAAACTCCATTATTGTATTCCTCCAAACTCATATAAAAACAGCATGTACACACACTTGATAAAAGGAAATCCTGACAAGATAGGTAAATTAAAATTTAACATGAAAAATCAAATGCCCAGTTTGAATGAAATAGTCATGCAGAAACAGTACATCCAAAAAAAATTCTAGAGTGTGGGAAAAAATCAACTCTCCTAGTCTATACTTTAGGAAACTGATGTGAAGTGTTTAAATTTCTTGATCAACTCCAAATTACTAAGATGGATTTCTTTAAAACCAGCCTTCTTACTCCTGATGGAGATGATATAATTATTCAAATAAAATAGTATAATTGGATCTGGACAAGACTATCTTGATGATTTTTACAACTCCAGGCATTCTCCTCCTACATTTACTATGGCTACCTCAATACTTTTACTCTTCTTAATGTTTCAGTAATACCTTGCAGCAGTGCTTCTGAAAAGCAACCATCTGATTCCTGGGCCCCATGCCACATCTACACGAGCAGCCACCTGGGGATGGAAACAAAACCAATGAACTGCTTTTTAACACCCTCCTCAGCTGACTTTTATTCAAGCCTTGCAAACCATTGCTTTGGAGTTTCCAAAACAAAGTCGTTTCTACTTGTCATTTAATCCTCACCATAACCAAGGAAATGCTTATTGTTATCCTTATTACACAGAGGAGGAAATTCAGTTTCAGAATGGTTAGGTTATATGTGTAAGGTAATTGCCTTTATTTTGTAGCGTCATAAAGGGAAATTAAGTCACCTGGTGTCAGATCCCTTTTATCATTTCCCCCACAAGTTACTGTAACCCATATTCTATGAATAGATGGCCATTTCATAATTATGTTTTGTCATTTCTCATAACTCTTTCTACCTTTCCTGCCACTTCCCTACTATAGGTTAAACAAATTGAAGATAATGACACTAATTAACAAAAGCCATCCTGAAGAGTTTATTCTACTGGGCTTTGCTGACCGTCCTTGGCTAGAGCTTCCTCTTTTCATTATTCTTCTTATAACATACCCCACGGCCATGATGGGAAACATAGCCATCATTCTGGTGTCCAAGCTAGACCCCCGTCTGCACAGCCCCATGTATTTCTTCCTCACTAACCTCTCCTTTTTGGACATGTGCTATACCACAAGCATTGTCCCTCAGATGCTGTTTAACCTGGGAAGCGCTAAGAAGACAATAAGTTATATGGGGTGTGCCATTCAGCTTTATTTCTTCCACACAATGGGAGCCACAGAATGTCTGCTTCTGGCTATCATGTCTTTTGATCGCTATGTGGCCATCTGCAAGCCTCTACACTACACCCTCGTCATGAATCAGAACATCCGTATCCTATTAGTGTCCACTGTGTGGCTGTGCGGAATGACCTACGCTGTCTCCGAGGCCACTGTTATGTTACAGTTGCCACTGTGTGGTCTCAATAAATTGGATCATCTGGTGTGTGAGATTCCTGTTCTAATAAAGACTGCCTGTGGTGAAAAGGGTGCTAATGAGCTCACACTCTCGGTGGTATGCATTTTTATGTTAGCTGTTCCGCTATGTTTAATTCTTGCTTCCTATGCTTGTATTGGACATGCTGTATTCAAAATTAAGTCTTCTGAGGGAAGGAAAAAAGCTTTTGGGACCTGTTCCTCCCATCTCATTGTTGTTTCCTTACTTTACGGCCCGGGCATTAGCATGTACCTTCAGCCCCCCTCCTCCATCTCAAAGGACCAGCCCAAGTTCATGGCTCTCTTCTATGGAGTGGTGACTCCTACACTCAACCCTTTCATCTACACCCTGCGGAATAAGGATGTAAAGGGGGCATTAGGCAACTTGGCAAGGAGCATTTTCACATCCAAATGATAGTTGATGGACATCAAATGAAATTATTTAACAATGAGAGTAGGTTTATGAGGTTTTCTCTAATAACTCATTCTTGTCTCCTATTTCCCCCATCTCATGTTAGATGTTCTTCTTGCAAAATTAGTCATGCTTCTGATATTCTTTATAATGGTGTCAGACAAGGATGATACTTGGCTAACATATACCAGTAATGGCACTCTGTGAAAATATATTTAAAATAATTCTGTACCACTTGGTACATACTGAAATAGTAACTACATTAAATAGTAAAAAAATAATAATAAAGTAATAGTATAAGTTGTAATATAAGCTCATGAGTTCAAGCTAATTTTCATAAAGGAAGATGGCAACCATTTTTTAGTGGACTTCCTATCACCACGTCACCTGAGAAACACTTCATCACTCTCTGCAGGATTGGCCCGTGTCTAAGTGGGCAGCATGGCTACAGTGAACATCCCTTGTGAGGCACTCTACACGTTCGAACAACCATGAGTCTCATAAGTTCATCAACCTCAATTTATATAGCAGCTATTGCTTCATAAATATACATTGCTACTCTTGTTTAATGAACGTGTGCAGAGTTTTATAATTTAATTAAAGAATTTACCATTAAATATTAAAATGAATGAAACATAGGGACAAAATATATGGATAAGTTTCTTAAAGTTCCTTTTTAATGTCATAAATGTGAGCCTTCTGTTTAAGTGAAAGAACAAAGAAGTGATATTAATAATGAGTCAAAACCTGGAAACATTTCTGTGCATCATTGGAAGAGCCAGAAATGCGTTTTGAAACTTCAGAATCAGTCTGAGAAAGAAATCATTTGTATTTCTGAATAGGAAAGCAATTTGATTACTTCAATAAACAATATGAGTATGTTTTTGTTCATATAAATTTTGGATGCAAAGGAGCTCAGAATCTGTATCAAGAAAGGTTGAAAGTGTTAAATTTACTTCTATGATTCACACCCAAAATGTAAAACTTGTCATAAAATTAGTTAAAAATTTTAGGAGCAAATTAATGACTTGTTATAGGTATTTGGTGTAAATTAATATTGTGAGAAGTCAACATGATGTTGTGTATTAAATAAATGAACACTTGTAAGGAAAACAGGAAGGCATCTGGGCTTTTCTGGTATGATTAATTAACAAATTATTTCCAGGAAAATTGCAGGTTATCTTGAACAAGAATCAAGTGTAGCCCTGATCCACTCTGAAAAATAACAGATTTTCTGTGGCTGGTCAAGTTCTTGAGACAAATGGACCTAAGTGTATGCAGTTTGGAAAAATTCTAAGTAACTTTAAAATTTGATCAGTTGTTGACTGATTGCTAGAAAATGTTTTTAATTTTTACACACACACACACATCAAAATAAAGTTTCTATTATGTCAAAAAATATCTCAGATCATTTTATTAGGTAAGACATCATTTGTCTAAGTTAGTCTTCCCAACAGAGAAATATGGTAATTTTTAGTTTGCGGGGGGCAGGGCAAAATCAGCAAGATTTGTGTCAAAATCTTCTCTATAGACTGCTTAGAGTTGTTCTGACTGCTTTCTTAAATTATGCTGCATCCTGGACACAGTTAATGTGTATACTACTTTCTAGGCCTGTAAATATTGCACATTACGGAAGTGTCAATCTTATTCAGACTCTAAAAAATTAGGATTTCCTAATGGAATCATATGCAAAAGTCTCAGGATAAAAGATACTGAAAGTAAAGTTTCACTTTATTTCACACAGAAAGAAAGTAAATCCATTGCATTAAAATATCTCTAAATCTGTTTCCCATTGTTCTTCCTTTTCAACCACCACATTGTGCACTACCCCTAAAACCATCATCACCTCCCCAGTCAGCCACAGTATGTACTATAATACTACCATTACCTAGACTCTTCTGCATTTTCTGTCTTCTGTGTATTTGTTTATTTTTGCCTATAATAGTATCGCCTCCAACTTTCCACTTCTTTAAGGTCTTCTTTAAAATAAATTATAACAATGAACGCAAGAAGTGCTAAAATGCACATTCAAGAATGTGCTTCTTCTCTCTTAACAAGTTTTTAAGTGCACAGACTCATGGTAAGTGTTCTTATCACAAAAAAAAGCAGAGAGCACAAGTCTTTTGGAGGTGATGGATATGTTCACTATCTTTTTTGTGGTGATGATATCATGGATATATGCACATGTATAAACTCATCAAAATGTACACATTAAATATGTGCAATTTTTGTATATAAAGTATATAGCAATAAAATTTTAAAAAAGAATGTGAATCTGGAAGACAGGAAAAAGACTAAAATGTGAAAAAAAGAGAGGAAGAATTAAATCTATTTTCTAGGAGCAGGTGGAAAAAACCGAATATTTAGTAAGAGAATACAGGAACATATTACTGGTTGAGGGAACGCCATAATCATGGAGATGTTTAAGAAGGAGAACTCACAACTATTGGAAAGACGCCATCAGTTAGTAAATGTGTTAAACATTTTTTTATTTTAAATCTTAGTTAATCTTCAATACCCTGCAAGGTAGGTATTTTGTGCAGTTAATAGATGATGAACTTGGACTCATTAATTCTTGAGCATCAGTAGTTTATTTCAGAGCTAGAATTTGAAAGCCTTTCAATTACCAAAATTCCACATTTTTTTCTTCCCTAAAGCAAGCTATTTGGAAAAATGATGGACATTTAAGATTATTCATCAAAATGATGAATAATTCAATATGTTTCAAGCTGAAGATTTCATGGGGCAGAATGTATACAACATTGAAAGGGAGATATATATTGTACAAGAAATAGAGACCAGAAACAAGGGTAATATTAAAGACTATATTTCTATGGGTAAAGAAATGTTATGGAATTTTTAAGTTTTATATAAGACCTCTCTATGTAATAACACTTCATTTAGCAAAGTAAAAAATGATTTGAAATAAGAAAACACTAGAAACTTGACTAGTCAAGCTTACCACAACAATCTATGCAACAGATAATAAGGTCCTTGACTAGGGGAAGAGTGATAAAATATAAAAGAAGAAAACAGAGGTGTGAAACATTGATGAAAGAGGTTGACTTGGAAATTCATTGAATGTGATTCCTTTGGGAAAGAGACAAGCCAAGTTAATGGTGATGTTTTAAGTCTAGAGGACTGAGCAAGAGGTGTTGACTTTATCAAGGAAATTAATATCAAGAAAAGTATCATTTGGAGCAGAAGTTTAAAAATACTCTAGAAAATGAGTCAAACTCCAAGAAAGATGTAAATAAAGGTTTTATTAATTATCTACAAGAAGAAATGAACTTCAATTGCAAAAAGAAAAGATAGATAGGTTTTATGAAAGAAGATTTGAGTAAAAGGATGAAATATTTTTAATTTTGTAATATTTCTTTTTTTAGAGACCTTAAAGAAAGGCAATAACTTTATGTGATTTTATGATATTATAGGATAAAAGGTTTAAGCATACAATATATTAGTATATGATAAATAGTTTAAGAATTAATATTGAGAAGTTGAAGATTGGACAACTGTAGTTTCTGCACAGACTTCTAGCTCTCAGAGTTTGTAATTATCTTCTCCCAGAAGAGTTCTCCAGTGAAATAATGGTACTTAAAAAAACACCTATAAGTCTCAGATTTAAGGTTCTTTATGAACGTGTAATGTTCTGTCTGTATTGGGAGAGTGAGGAGGATTGAAGGGGGCCAAATGAGCAGTGGGGGCAGGGTTATTGAAACTATTTGGCAGGGAAACTATTTTACAATTTACTTCTGAAATTTCTTGCTATTATCTCAATATATTCCCATTGAGAAAGCATTATAGTTAACCACACCATGGAGAGTTCAGCTTCTTCTAGTCTCAGGGGATTCATTACCACGGACTGCAAATTCTTAAGTGAAGAAAATCATCAGGACATCTTTCTCTAAATTCCATAGGAAACTATCTTGAGAGAGAGAGTGCAAACTAATGACTAAATCTGAGTTTACTAAAAGAGTCTTAGGAGAAAGGACACATCTGAAAGGTCACTTTAGTAGGGTTATTAATACTTAATCTTGACTGCTTATCTATGTACATCAATATCTTTGTTAGTATATAGTTATTATGTAACATCACACTCGATGGTGGAAATCTGAAAATTATCCCTCTAAGAATAGGAACAAGACAAGGATGATCGCTCTTGCTACTATTATTCAATACAGAATTGGATCAGCTGTACAAGAAACTAGCCAGATCAACTAAACAAGAAAAAGAAATGCAGGGTATTGAAACCAGAAAGGAAGAAATAAAACTGTCACTATTTGCATAATACGATTTTATATGTAGAAAACCCTAAAGAATATACCAAAAAAAAATATTAGAAATAACAAATGCATACCATAAAGTTTCAGGGTACAAAATCAAGATTAAAAATCAATTGCATTTCAGGGCCGGCCTGGTGGCACAGTGGTTAAGTTCACACATTCTGCTTTGGCATCCCGGGGTTCACTGGTTCAGATCCCAGGCGCAGATCTGTGCACTGCTTGTCAAACCATGCTGTGGCAGGCGTTCCACATAAAATAGAGGAAGATGGGCATGGATGTTAGCTTAGGGTCAATCTTCCTCAGCAAAAAAGAGGAGGATTGGCAGCATATTTTAGCTCAGGGCTAATCTTCCTCAAAAAAAAAACTCAGTTGCATTTCTATACACTAACAATGAAAGAACAGAAATAGAAGTATACAATCTCATTTACAATCACAACAATAAGAATAATATATCTAGGAATAAATTTAACCAAAGAGGTGAAAAACTTGTACACTGAAAACTATAAAACATTGTTGAAAGAAATTGAAGAACACAAAGAAATGGAAAGTTACTCCATGCTCGTGGAATGGAATAATTAACATAGTTAAAATGCTCATATTACCTAAGGCAATCAACAGATTCAATGCAATCCCAATCAAAATCCCAATGACATATTTCATGGAACTATAGAACAAAGAATCCTGGGAGATTGGTGTCAAGATAGTGGCATAGGCAGACTCTGAACTCACTTCCTTCCATGAACACAACCAAGTCACAACTATTCTTGAAACAAATACCCCTGAGAGAGAACTGAAAACTGGATAAAAAGAACCCCTGCAACAAGGGATAGTCCTGACTGAGGCAGAAGAGGCAAAAATTCCTTTCTGGAGAGAAAAAAGCCACCTTCAGAAGCCATGGTGCCTCACAGCCAGCCTGGAGCAATCCTAAGGTATGCAGCCCTCCCTGGAGGAGTGGGGGTCCTGAGCAGGTTACCACTATAAATATCCTTCAGACTCAGCACAACTCAGACTAGTGTCATAATATCTGTCTTTACTGATTATTAACTACAATGGGGACTACCCCTAGAAAAGCTATCAGATAAGTGTGGAAAAGCCAGCTCTTAAAAGGCCTGTGCATAAATTCAAACATTTTGGAAAGCAAGCTAAAATCACCAGAAAGAAAGGTGCACAGTCTTTTGGTGAAAAGAGACTCATCTGATAAGCTCTGGGTGCATCTCCCTGAGAGGTGAGACCTCTCCAGGGAGTGAAACATAGGTGGCAGCCAATATTGTGACCTTGTTACAGGTGTGCTGACACAGACGCTGGCAGACACCATTGGAATTCTTCCCCTGGCCTGTTAGCCCAGGGCTTGTCCTGCCCACTTGAGTGCCAATTTAATCCATCTCAGTCAGGGACTGATGTAGGGACTGGACCCACCCAACAGCAAGCCCTTGGGCAACTATTGTTACATTTCTATACACTAACAATGAAATAGTAATAATAGAAATTACAAATATAATCCTATTTACAATTGCTACAAAAAGAATAAAATATTTAGAAATAAACTTACCAAAGAAGTGAAAGAAAGACTTGTACACCAAAAACTATAAAACATTGCTGAAAGAAATAAAAGACACAAAGAAATGGAAAGATATTCTGTGCTCCTTGATTAGAAGAATTAACATAGTTAAAATATCCATATTTCCTAAAGCAATCTACAGATGCAATGCAATCACTATCAGAGTTCCACTAATGTTTTCACAGAAATAGAACAAAGAATCCTAAAATTTATATGGAACAAAATGACCCCCAATAGCCAAAGGAATCCTGAGAAAAAAGAACAAAGCTGGAGATATCACACTCCCCAACTTCAAAATATACTACAAAGCTATAGTAACCAAAACAGCATGGTACTGGCATGAAAACAGACATGCGGATCAATGGAACAAAATTTAGAGCCCAGAAATAAAACCACACAACTATGGACAGTCAATCTTTTACAAAGGATCTAAGAACATCAAATGGAGAAAGGAAAACCTCTTCAGTCAATGGTGTTTGGAATATTGGAGAGCCACATGCAAAAGAATGAAAGTAGTCCTTTATCTTACACCATACACAAAAATTAACTCAAAATTGTATATATACAAAATGGAATACTACTCAGCCATAAGAAATTATGAAACTGGCCATATGTGTCAACATGGATGGACCTTGAGTGAAATAAGTCAGAGGCAGAAAGTCAAACACCATGTTGTCTTACTCATAAGCAGAAGATAAAGACAATAAAAAACACGTAGAAACAGAGATTGGATTGGTGGTTACCAGAGGTGCAGGGGGAAGGGAGGAGGATGAAAGGGGTGATTAGGCACATGTGTGTGGTGATGTCTTATACTTAGTCTTTGGGTGGTAAACACATTATAATCTACACAGAAATTGAAACATATAAGTATGTACACCTGAAATTTATATAATGTTATAAACCACTGTTACCACAATAAAAATAAATTTTTAAAAATGGATTAAGGACTTGAATGTAAGACCTGAAACCATGCAATCTCTAGAAGAAAACATAGGCAGTACACTCTTTGGCATTGGTCTTAGCAGCATATTTTCAAGTACCATGACTGACCAGGCAAGGGAAACAATAGAAAAAATAAACAAATGGGACTACATCAAACTAAAAAGCTTCTTCACAGCAAAGGAAACCATAAACAAAACAAAAAGACAACCTAACAATTGGGAAAAGATATTTGCAAACCATACATCCAACAAGAGGTGAATATCTAAACTATATAAAGAACTCATACATCTCAACAACAAAAAAACTAACAACCCAATTAAAAAATGGGCAAAAGATCTGAACAGACATTTTTCCAAAGAACATATACAGGTGGCCAACAGGCACATGAAAAGACATTCAACATCACTAATTATCAGGGAAATGCAAATCAAAACTATGATGAGATATCACCTCATGCCCATCAGAATGGTTACAATTAACATGACAGGAAGGTTATGTCGGAGAAGATGTGGAAAAAAGGGAACTCTTATACACTGATGGTGTGAGTGCAAACTGGTGCAGCCGCTATGGAAAACAGTATGGAGATTCCTCAAAACTAAGAATAGAACCAAGATATGATCCAACTATTCCACTGCTGGGCATTTATCCAAAGAACATGAAAACATGAATGCGTAAAGATATATCCACCCCTACGTTCATTGCAGCATTATTCACAATAGCCAAGACTTGGAAGAAACCTAGCTGCCCATCAAGGGACGAATGGATAAAGATGTGGTATATATACACAACAGAATACTACTCAGCCATAAAAAAGGATGAAATCTGGCTATTTTTGACAGCATGAATGGACCTTGAGGGTATTATGCTAAACAAAATAAGTTAGAGGGAGAAAGTCAAATAACATATGATCTTGCTCATGAGTAGAAGATAATAACAACAACAAACAATCATATAGAGACAGAGATAATAACAACAACAAACAATCATATAGAGACAGAGATTGAATTGCTATTTACCAGAGGGGAAGGGGGGAGGGAGGAGGGTGAAAGGGGTGATATGGTTCATGTGTATGGTGATTGATTGTAATTAGTCTTTGGGTGGTGAACATTATGTAATCTACACAGAAATCAAAAAATAATGATGCACACCCAAAATTTATATAATGTTATAAACCAATGTTATTGCAATAAAAAATAAAAATATGGGTTCCTGAGAAAAAAAATTCCAGGGGCATTTTTTACAGACATTTAAAAAATCCTAAAATTTGTATGGAACCACAAAAAACCATGAAGCTAAAGAATCCTGAGAAAGAAGAACAAAGCTGGAGGCATCATACTTCCTGATTTTGACTATTCTACAGTTACATGGGCTTCATTACTGTTCCAAGTAAATCAGAATGTGTGTTCACTTACCTTTGTACCAATCACACTAAAAAAAATGCAAATTTGGCATGCCTCTTATGAATTCCTAATTTGAGTAAGATGCTCTAACCCATTTTTAGGTAACCCATGAGGCTGCAGTAATGAATGGTGGGGCATGGTGAGATACAGCAAGAGAAGGCTCTACAACAGGCCCAGGCTGTGGTATAAGGTTATGACAAGTGTTATGACTATAGTGACTATATTTATCTGTTTATACATAATTTTCAATAATATTCCCTTTACTCTCAAAAGTGTCCTAGTTTAGCTGATAAATCATCTGGTCACCTAAAAGATCCAAGGCACATGAAGTGTCTATGGAAGATAAGAATCCTATTAGGAGCCTCTGGCAAGTTCCAATGGGATAATAGAAGCTCATGTTGACAGCCATTTTCTACTCAAAAAGGAACTTCTAGGTTACTATTCATCTCTCATCAGACTAAAAACCTAAAAGGCCACTAAGTAACTAGAGCACTTGAACTGCCTCTCATGAAATGAGTATTATCTGATCTACCAAAATTATAAATCAGACATGCGATGCCACATTTAACTTTTAAATATAAATGTCACACACAGATCATACCTGAGCAGGACAGAAGGCAAAGTATAATTCATTTGGGTATGACATTCCAACGCGTCTGTTAGGCACAAGTAAATTGCATGTGCCCAATTCTGCATTTTTCCTCCCTTCCACAGGTCCCAAGGGCACTCTAAATATCATGTATACTCAACTGCATCTCGGAGTCTTATTCCTAGATTAACTTGTGACGACAGGTGACAAATGGGATTGAAACCATTTTGTATGACCCACAAACTTTTTCTCTTAAACATTTATGCAGTACTGCTGCTTTGCAGTAAACAGTAAAGAGTTCAAGACTCTTCATGAGCTAATCCTAGCCTTACCAATCAATGCCACTACCTATGACTTAACATATCCTTTGCTTAATTCTTTCAGTGGTCAGTTCAAATGCCTTATCTCCACGAAAAAGTGATTCCTTAGTTTAAAAATAGTCGCTCCATCTTCCTTGTATCCCATTTGATATTTTGTATGTACCACTAAAAGAACAGTTCTCATTTTCTAGCTTTTATTAATATTATTTTAATATATTTTTGTTTCCTGCGAGATTGTGAGCTCTTGAAGGTAAGAAAGTATCTTCTTCCTATTCCCCTTGGTTTCTATTGAAGATTAACATAAATCAAATTGCCTTTCAAATAAATAACTGATTTTAACTGAGTCATCAATTAATTCGTTTTGATTCATGCACCTATCCATCTTTCCTTTTGTCCAGTGTTGTTCAAGATTAGAAGCAAACTTATTACAGTTAGCCCATTGTATACATTCTCCATCACTCCTGCTGAGCATGTGATAAAACTGTCTCAATTCAATATAAACTAGGTTGTGCAACAGAAATATTCAATGAAGGATAATACAGAGCAATTTTTAAAAATGTTGTGACAAAAATGATACTTTCAAATAGTTGGAACAAAAGTAATGTTTTTTCTTTAAATGTTAGTCACAAATTGCAGGGTTGTTACGGGAAATTCTAAAATAATCAGGAGTTTCCTTTGCGGAGTTCTAATAGTAAGGATAGTGTGATATGTTTGTGAAACTTCTCTTCTGAAATAATCAAAAGAAGTGTGTAATCTCCATTCTTTTATTATATGCAACTTTCTTTTAAGGGATTTCTTCCTCTCATAATTTTTTATTCCCTACCCACTTGTCATTGCTGTTTAATCTTCACAGCAATGTAGAATCACTGAGTTCTTTCTAAGAAAATTGAAATTTTCTATTAATCTGAAATAACCATCTGTACTCAAGAATCCTAGACATAATGGAAAGGATAGAGAGTGGTCATTCATAAACTATAGGGACAAAAATTAATTCTATGTGATAGCAAATATTCCAGAAAAAAGTAAAACTACTTTTTAATAAAGAAGTTGTAAAGTACAGTTGATAAAAATGTTAGATACAATTTTTTGCTTGAAATTTGATTATACTTTTGTCTTAAGCACATAGCTTCATATGGCATTTCTCCAGTCAATAGTGATTTAAATTGGCTGATTTTTATATTTCTATTATTATTATATGCTTCCACATAATTTGGTTGCGTATCTGGCAATATGCTAAATGGCTTCTCCTATTTATATTCTTAGAATTTCTGGCGAATAATTAGTAAAATACATTCAATATATACATTTATTTTGCATTTTTATGGTTAGTCATTTCATAGAATATTCTTTTGACATTTATTCTTCATTAAATCTTTAAGATGAAGAATTATATTTAATATTTTAACTTGCCCAAGTCTGTCCAACTTTAGAATTTGTATGACTATTTTAAGCCTAGAATCCAGAGAAATTACTTCTGAAGGTAGAAATAATATAAATGTAGGGTGAGGGTCATTATAGCAATATTATAAAATATGTTGATTAACAGTTCCTATATTAGTTTCCCAGGGCTGCCATTACAAATTACCACAAACTGAGTGACTTAAACCAACAGAAATGTATTCTCTCATAGCTATGGAGGCTAGAAGCCTTAAATTCAGCTGTTGGCAGGGTCATTCTCTCTCTGAAGGCTCTAGGGAAGAATCCTTCCTCATCTCTCCCTAGTTTCTGTTGGTTCCTGGCAATTTTTAGTGTTTCTTAGCTTTTAGATGCATCACTCCGCCTCTGCCTCCATTGTCACTTGGAGTTCTCCCTGCATATCTCTCTGTGTCTTCACATGGCTATCCTCTCTCTCTGTGTTTGTCTCTTCTTATAAAGACACAAGTGATTGATTTAGGGCCCACCTTAACCCGGTATTATCTCATCATTGCCTATAACTTAATCACCATCTGCAAATACCCCATTTCCAAATATGGTTATGCAGTGAGCTTCTAGAGGAACATGATTTTGGGGGTGACATCTTCAACCCACACCACATATCATAGAAATCATACAGTATTTTTCTTTCTCCATATGACTTATTTCACTCAGCATAATACCCTCAAGTTCTATCCATGTTGTCACAAATGGCAAGATTTCATCTTCTTTTACAGCTGAGGAGTATCCCATTGTGTGTGTGTATATATATATATATATATATATATATATATATATATACCACATCTTCTTTATCCATTCATCCATTAATAGTCTATTAG
The DNA here is from genome assembly GCF_021613505.1 of Equus quagga. NCBI lineage: Eukaryota > Metazoa > Chordata > Mammalia > Perissodactyla > Equidae > Equus > Equus quagga. The sequence goes on from NC_060281.1 coordinate 36,074,958, forward strand.
GTTGCTTCTACTCTTGGCTTTTATGAATAACGTTGCATGAACCTAGGAGTAGATATATATATTTGAATTAGTGTTTTCATGTTCTTTGAATAAATGCCCAAAAGTGGAATAGTTGGATCAAATGGCAGTTCTATTTTTAATTTTTTGCGGAATCTCCCTACTATTTTCTATAGTGACTGCACCAATTTACATTCCCACCAGCAGTGTATGAGGGTTCCCTTTTCTCTATATCCTCTTCAACACTTGTTATTTCTTGTCTTGTTAATTATAGCCAATCTGACAGGTCTGAGGTGATATCTCACTGTAGTTTTGATTTCCATTTCCTTAATAATTAGTGATGCTCAACATCTTTTCTTGTGTCTGTTGACTATCTGTACATCTTCTTTGGGAAAATGTTCACATTCTCTGCCAATTTTTCACTTGGGTTGTTTGCTTTATGTTGCTGAGTTGTGTGAGTTCTTTATATATATTGGATATTAATGCCTTATCAATTATATGATTTGTAAATATCTTCTTCAAACTGGTTGTCTTTTGTTTTTGTTGACAGTTTCCTTTGCCATGCAGAAGCTTTTTAGTTTGATGTAATCCCATTTGCTAATTTTTTTCTTTTGTTTCCCTTGCGCGAAAAGACATATTTAAAAAGATGTTGCTAAGATCGATGTCAAAGACCATACTGCCTATGTTTTCATACAGGATTTTTATGGATTCAGGTCCTACACTCAAGTCTTTACTCCATTTTGAAGCAATTTTTGTGTATGGTATAATATAGTAGTCTAGTTTCATTCCTTCCTTTGCACGTTGCTGTCTAGTTTTCACCATTTATTGAAGACTTTCCTTGCTCCATTATATGTTCTTGGATCCTTTATCAAAAGTTAGCTGACCTGGGGCCCAGTGGCGTAGTGGTTAAGTGCACATGTTCTGCTGTGGCAGCCCATGGTTTGCAGGTTTGGGTTCTGTGTGTGGACCTACACACCATTCATCAAGCCATGCTGTGGTGGCATCCCTCTTACAAAACAGAGGAAGATTGGCACAGATGTTAGTTCAGGGACAATCTTCCTCACAAAAAGAAAAAAATAAAATTATCTGACCACAAATGTGTGGGTTTATTTCTGGGATCTCAATTCTGTTCCATTGATCTGAGTGTCTGTTTTTCTGACATTACCATGCTGTCTTGAATATTATACAATTGCCATGTATTTTGGAATTAGGGAGGGTAATAACCCCAACTTTGTCCCTTTTTCTCAGGATAACTTTGGCTATTTGGGGTCTGTTGTTGTACCATATACATTTCAGGATCTTTGTTCTATAGCTCCTTGGAAAATGTCGTTGGGATTCTTATTGGGATTGCATTGAATCTGTTGATTTCTTTAGGTAATACGGACATTTTAACCATGTCAATTCTTTCATTCGATGACCACGGAATAGCTTTCCATTTCTTTGTGCCTTCCTCCATTTCTTTCAATAATGTCTTACAATTTTCAGTGTAAAGGTCTTTCACCTTCTTGGTTAAATTTATTCCTAGGTATTTTATTCTTTTTGTTGTGATTGTAATTTAGATTATATTCTTCATTTCTCTTTCTACTAGTTTGTTGTTACTGTACATAAAAGCACCTGACTTTTGTATGTTGATTTTGTACCTTGCAACTTTATTGTATTTGTTAATTATTTCTAATAGTTTTTGGTGGATTTTTAGGTTTTTCTATATATAAAATAATTTCACCCATACCTAGTGACAGTTTTACTTCTCCCTTTCCAATTTGGATAATTTTATTTCTTTTTTTGCCTAACAGATCTGGCTAGAACTTCTAATACTATGTTGAATAAGACAAGTGATCCTTGTCTTGTTCCTGTTCTTACAGGGATAGCTTTAAGTTTTTCACCATTGAGTATGATGTCAGCTGTGGGTTTGTCATATACGGCCTTTATTACGTTGAGGTACGTTCCTTCTATACCTATTTTATTGAGAATTTTTATCTTACATTTATGCTGACTCTTGTTAATGCTTTCTCTACATCTGTTGAGATGATCACGTAGTTTTTATTCTTCATTTTGTTAATGTGGTTTCTCACATAGACTGATTTGCTGATGTTGAACCATCTTTGCATCCCAGGAATACACTTGATCATGATAGATGATCCTTCTGATGTATTGCAGTATTTGATTTGCTAATATTTTGTTGAGAATTTTTGCATCTATGTTCTTCAGAGATACTGGCCTGCAATTTTGTTTATGTTGTCCTTGTCCAGTTTTGATATCAGGATAATGCTAGCCTCATAAAATGAGTTAGGAAAATCCCATCCTCCATTTTTTGGAAGACTTTAAGAAGATAGGTATTGAAACTTCTTGAATATTTGGTAGGATTCACCAGAGAAACTGTGTCATCCTGGACATTTGTATTTGGGAGGTTTTTGATTACTGTTTCTTTACTAGTGGTTGGTCTACTCATATTCTCTATTTCTTCTTGATTCAGTTTTGGGAGGTTGTGTGATTCTAAGAATTTATCCATTTCTTCTAGATTATCCAATTTGTTAGCATATTGCTTTTCATAATATTCTCATAATGCTTTGTATTTCTATGATATCCATTGTAATTTATCCTCATTCATTTCTGATTTTCTTTATTTGAGATGTGTCTCTTTCTTTCGTACTGAGTCTGTTTAAGGGTTTGGCAGTTTTGTTTATCTTTTCAGAGAACCAGCTCTTAGTTTCATTGACTTTTCCTATTGTCTTCTTAGTCTCTATTTCATTTATTTCTGCTCTAATTTTTTTTATTCCTTCATTCTACTGAATTTGACCTTTGTTCTTCTCTTCCTAGCTCTTTTAAAGATAGTGTTATATTTTTTAACTGAGATTTTTCTTGTTTGTTTAGGTAGGCCTGAATTGCTATATTCATTCTTCTTATTACCACTGTTACTCCATCCTATACGTTTTAGTATGTTGTGTTTTCATTTTCATTTTCTCCAAGTATTTCTCAATTTCTCCTTTGATTTCTTCATTGATCTAGTAGTTGTTCAGTTACATGTAGTTCAGTCTCCACATATTTGTGACTTTTCCAGCTTTCTTCTTGTAATTGATTTCTAGTTTCATAGCATTGTAGTCAGAAAAGATGCTTATATCATTTCAATCTCCTTAAATTTAGTGAGACTTTTTTGTTTTCCAACATATGAGGTCTATCTTTAAGACTATGCCATGTGTGCTTGAGAAGACTGTATACTCCACTGTTGTGGGATGAAATGTTCTATATATCTATTAAGTCCATCTGGTCTAATGTGTCATTTAAGACAAATATTTCTTTCTTGGCTTTCTGTCTGGATGATCTGTCCATTGATGTAAGTGGAGTACTGCAGTCACCAATATTGTTGTGTTACTATCAACATTTCTCTTGAGTGTGTTAATAGTTGCTTTATATACTTTGTTTCTTTTATATTAGGTGCATATGTATTAATATATGTTATGCCTCATTGCTGGGGGATTGTCCCCTTTATCATTACATAATGTCCATCTTTGTCTCTTGTTATCCTTTTTGGCTTGAAATCTATTATGACTGATATAAGTATGGCTACACTCTCTTTCTTTTGGTTGCCATTAACTTGAAGTGTCATCTTCCATCTCTTCACTTTGAGCCTATGTTTGTCTTTAGAGCTGAGATGGGTCCACCAGAGGCAGCATACTGTTGGGCTTTATTTTTTAATCCATTGAGCCACTCTGTGTCTTTTCATGGGTGAATTCAATCCTTTTACATTTAGGGTGATTATGGATATGTGAGGAGTTAATATTGCCATTTTAGCTTTTGATATCTGGTTCCTCTACATTTACATTGTTTCTTTTTCCTATGTTCCTGCCTGCCATTTCAGTTTCATGGTTTTCTGTGATGTGTTTCTCAGTTTCCTCTTTTTTATGTTTTGTGACTCTGCTCTGAATTTTTATTTTATGGTTACCATGAGGTTTGTACAAAAGATTTCATAGATGAGCTAGTCTTTTCTGCTGAAAGCATCTTACCTTCACTTGCCTACGTGGGTTCTGTTCTTTTCCTCTTCCTCTTGCATGATTTTATTGTTACAAATTATCTGTTTTGCATTGTGAATTTTGTTAGCAAATTGAAGTAATTACAGTTATTTTTCATGGTTTATTTCACTTTAACCATATAATTGTTTACTAACCTATACTGATATAGAGTTGCAATTTGCTGATCCTGTGTGTCTATGTATCATGTTGCTTAAAGCTTTGTATACCTTTGCCTCTTCATTTCATGTATGAGAGCTCTTTTACAGATTTCTTGTAAGGCAAGGCTAGTGCCAATGAATTCCCTCAGCTTTTGTTTGTCTAGGAAAGCTTTTACTTCTCCTTCATATTTGAAAGATACTTTTCTGGATAGAAAATTCTTAAATGACAGTTTTTATCTTTCAATATTTTGAATATACCATTCCACTCTCTCCCTTCTTGTAGAGTTTCTGCTGAGAAATCTGTTGACAGCCTAATGGGAATTGTTTAGTAGGCTATTGTTTTTATTTCACTGGCCTCCCTTAATATTCTTTGTTTGTCGTTGATTTTTGACAGTTTTAATATAATGTGTCTTGGCTGAAGTCTTTTTGTGTTGAGATAATTAGGTGTTCCATTATCTTCATGTACTTGTATATCCAGTTTCTTCCCCAGGTTTGCAAAATTCTCAGCTATTATTTCTTTAAATAAACTCTCTGCTCCCTTCTCCTTCTCTTCTCCTTCTGGGAGTCCCATTATCCTTATGTTGCTTTTCCTAATTCAGTCAGATATTTCTTACAGAATGTCTTCATTTTTTTAAATCTTAGTTCTCTCTCCTCTTCCTCCTGAATCATTTCTACATTTCTATCTTTGACCACACTAACTCTCTTTTCCATGTGATCTTCTCTATTTCAATGCTTTCTACTTTATTCTTCATCTAATTTATTGAGTTCTTTAGGACCAGAGTTTCTCTTGGGTTCTTTTTTAGAGTTTCAATCTTTGGAAAAGTACTCCTTCTGTTCATTAATTTTATTCCTGAGCTCACTGAACTGTCTTTCTGAGTTTTCTTTAGCTCATTTATTTTCTTCATGGTGTCTATCTTGAATTCTCTAATATTTAGATTGCAATCTTCCATGAATTCAAGTTTGATTTTTAGAAAACTGTCATTTTCTTTTTGTGGTACAGTGTTACCATAGCTTTTCATGATGCTTGATGAGTTGTTCCTCTGCTGGCACATTTGTAGTTGCAAACACCTTGTTTAAGCTTAAGAAAGTCATGTATCTTCACTGCAATATTCTTATTTACAAAGTGAGAAAAAAACTTATACCTGTCATCCTGCCTGTGATCAAATTGCATAAGGTTCACATAAGTGGTTTGAAAAGTATAAAAACAAAAATAGCTGTGTTAATCATCAAAGGAATTTTTAGTAAATGATCTTTGTTTTAGATTATAAAATAAATAGATAATCAAGCCAATGTGGCTTGGAATGATCACATATGCCATAATTATATCACTCCAAAAAAATCATCTACACATGTAAAAGGGTATTTATATGTTTTTCAAGAAGAAAAGACAAAGGTAAATTTAAAAACTTTTTTAAAGAATTACATAACGAGAGACTAGGATACTAAATGAGGTGTCCCAAACCATAAGATTTCCATAGTGCAAGATGGTCCAAAGAACTAAGCTATGTGTTTTAAGATTTTATGGTTTTTTGCTCTGCGATGGTTCACCATATGTGCTGCCAATAGTTTACTAAAGTTTCCTTCATAAACAAGATTCTTGGTTCTTCATTTCTTGGACAGTAAGTTAAGGAGAAGTGAATACACCCCATATTATTGTTTATGCCTACTTGAAGATAAGGGAAGACACAGAAAGGAGAAGACAAAGTCAGCAGAATCGATGTAATTGCAAGTCACACTTGATATTAAGGGGAATTTTGAGATGTGTTTTTCATTTTACTAATTTAGGAAATATGGCATGAATCAATCATATCTAACCTTTAAAGCCTCAAAAACTACAACTGACATTTTGGTTACCATACAAATCTCAAGTGTTGCCAAGATTTTATGTTATATTGAATTGCCCTTTATCCATTTTTCCACTCTAGCTGAATATGCCTGCTAGTTTAAAGTGTTGTATACATAGTACACTTATTTCTGGTTGAGATAGTTGGCAATAATATAGGTAACAAAACTATTACTTTCATAAAAAATACATTTCTTTATTTGGAAAATATATAAGTTGATCTTCATAATATACTTACTAACTGCAAATATTCAAATTAAATCAAGCTTAAAAAGAAACAAATAACATTGTCCATACAGTTTTTATTATAAAGTTATCCCGATATATTTTCAAGTAATTCTTTTAAACACCCTTTGGATTTATCAAGAGTCACTTTCAGAACCCAGTACTCTGTCTGTCTCAGATATCCTTTTTGCTCCTTAGCTTATGCAGGTGCTCCAAGTACTTACTTTACCTAACTATATCTAGTTTATAATGTCAATCAGTTTACAATCTCTATATCACAGCTTCACAAGTTATTTCCACTTATAATACACTTCTCATTGCTTTGGAAAAAAAGAAATATGAGATGCTGACTTCTGCTGCAATACTTCAGAGTCCTTCTTGCTACAATTTATAAAAGTTACTTTCTTTTTTTAAAAAAAATTTTATTTTTTTTCCTTTTTCTCCCCAAAGCTCCCTAGTACATATTTGTGTATTTTTAGTTATGTGTCCCTCTAGCTGTGGCATGTGGGACGCCACCCCAGCATGGCCCAATGAGTGGTGCCATGTCCGTGCCCAGAATTTGAACTGGGGAAACCCGGGCCACTGGAGCAGAGCGTGCGAACTTAACCACCCGGCCACAGGGCCGGCCCCTAAAAGTTACTTTCTTACTATTCAAAATTGCATGTTAAAGAATACAGACAAAAGTCTCTCAATATTATCTAAAATTCAAAAAAGAGCAACAGTGTTGGAAAAGAGATTCAAGATACTTCACTATGTCTATGACTAAAAGATAGAAGACAAACTTTATGATGAATTGTGACTTATAAGCAAGAAATTAAAATGCATATTCTATGTTTTTAAAAATTAAGAATATCTTTCCATAAGAATTACACCTGGTCTTTTATCAATATTTACAACAAATTCCATGATTTTTCAACTAAGAAAAGAGTACCTTTGTTTTATTAGCTTTATTCCACTGGAGAAGAAATGTAATATTCATGTTTGATCTAAATTTTACACAGCTGTTCTCTCCAATAGAGAGTGGTTGGTATTGAAGCAGACTGTGTTTACTTCATATCTGTTTCCAAGAACTCTGTTACCTTTTGAGAGTACATGCTCAATAAGTGTTGATAGAGAGAGTGAATGAAAGGGTGGTTTATGAATGGATAGTTGGATGAACAATTGGTGAAGAGATGCTCTATTATACTGTTAACGCCACAAGTATGTGGGCTCACTTTCACCCCATTAGTCTTTTTACTGCCCCTCTTACATCTTTGTTTCTGAGGGTGTAGATCAGAGGGTTGAGGCTAGGCGTGACAACAGTATAAAAGAGGGCAATGAACTTGCCTTGATCTTGAGAATCTCCCGATGGTGGCTGGAGATATATGCACATGACTGGAATGAAAAAGAGGGCTACAACCATAAGATGGGCTCCACAGGTCCCAAAGACTTTCTGAAGTCCAGTTGTTGACTGCATCCTCAGCACAGCTTGGGAAATGGCACCATAGGAGCTAAGAATGAGGATGAGAGGTATGAGAACAAAAATAGAACTTGTGACCATGAGGGTCAGCTCATTAGCATGGGTATCAACACATGACAGTCGCAGCAGTGCTGGAACTTCACATGAGAAGTGGTCCACTTGGTGATGTCCACACAGGGGTACAAAGAAGGTAAAAGAAAAATGAAGGGCTGAGTTGGTAAACCCACTTACCCAAGAAGCCACAGCCAGCAGATGGCAGAAACGAGGGTGCATGAGGACAGTATAATGCAAAGGTCTACATACAGCTGCATAACGGTCATAAGACATTACCACCAGTAGCACACACTCTGTGGTTCCCAGTGCAAGGACAAAGTAAAGTTGAATCATGCAACCAGCATAAGAGATGGTTTTCTCTGGGCCCCAGAGGTTGACCAGCAACTGAGGGATGGAGCTGGTGGTATAGCAGAGATCCAGAAAAGAGAGGTTTGAGAGGAAGAAGTACATGGGAGTGTGGAGATGGGAGTCCAGGTGTGACAAGATAATGATGAACAGGTTGCCTATCAATGTCATCAAGTAAAATATCAAGATAACCACAAAGAGAACTACTTCCAGATGAGGCCAATTAGAAAAACCCAGCAGAACAAAGTAGCCTTCAGAACTTGCATTGATTTTTCCCATCATCGTTCATTTCTTGTTACCTGAGGAAAGAATCACATACACTCGAAAAAAGTAGGGAAATCCCTCAAGAATCATAAGGACACATGAAAAAGAAACAGAAACCAGTTTGAAGGGCCTACACTATTCGATTCTTGGACAATCTGGGCATTAAGAAAAATGATGATACTAATGAATTGAAAGAAATAAGACTCTACAAGCTCATACTGACATATAAAAAAATAGTAAAGAAATTGTGGAGAAGAGAATGTTATTTCTCTTGATAGGATCCTAATTTAAAAATACAGACGCATTTGTGGAGTTAGAAACACATAAAGGGATGCTAAAAACTAGTGAATGAAAATATGATCAGAAACAGGATACTTACATAGTCTGAACTATCTCCCCACAAATTATTTGTTAACTATGAAATGAAAAATAGTAACCTTGACAAAACAAAAACCTCCTGGGCCTCATTGTAGCTTAGTAATCAATGTTAACATCACCAATGTTGAGACAAACCAACAACATATGCTCACTGATATTATGCTCTGAACAGGACATAATGTCACCTCAGTGATACTCCTGTCTAAAATGCACAGCCTGATTCTAATAATGAAGACACATAAGACAAACTCAAATTGAGACAAATTGGACAAAGTAGCTGGCGTGTATTCTCAAAACATCAAATTCAAGGAAGATAAACAAAGGCTAAGGAACTGGTGCATATGAAAGGAGATCAAAGAGACATGACATCTAAATGTGTGATCCTGGACAGGCGAAAAAATAGCTAATAACAACACTACTGAGACAATTGGAGAAATATGAATAAAGACTATGGATTAGATAATAATATTGTATCCATATTGAATTTTCTGATTTGAACCATACAGTGGTTATGTAAAATAAAGTTTTAGGAAATAAACAATGAAGTGTTTAGGGGTAAAGGGACATGTCTCCAACTTACTCTCAAATGGTCCAGAAAAACAGATGCCACATAGATGAAAGGTAGATTAATAGATAGATAGACACATAAATAGAGAGAGAGAGAAAAGGAGACAGACAGAAAGATGATAGATTAAATCTTTCCAGCCACAGTGTAAACTATACCTGAATCTGGTTAAAGGGTTAATGGTGGTTCTTTGTACCACTTTTGCAACTTTTATGTAGATTTTAAATCTTACCAGAATAAAATGTTAAACATGTAAATGTAAAATAAATTTTGGTGGTTTCTTTTAGTTTTTGTAATTATTTTATTGAGGTAACATTTGTTTATAACTGTGTAATTTCAGAGGTACATCATCATATTTTGGCTTCTGTTTAGACTGCGTCATTTTCACTACCAAAAGTCTAGTTTCCATCTGTCAGCATACACATGTGACCTTTTACCCCTCTTCCCTACCCCTACCCCCTTCCCTCTGATAACCATCAATCTATTCTCCTTCTCTAAGTGTTTGTTTGTCTATATTCCACATATGTGCGAAATTATGTGGTATTTGTCTTTCTCTGTCTGACTTATTTCACTTAGCATAATGCCCTCCAGGTTCATCCATGTCACCGTAAATGATACAATTTCATTTGAACCACAGAGCCTGAAGAATATTTCTACCTTACTTCTTTTTCTCTAGGACAATAATTGAGACAGTATTTAAATTCTGCACAAAATTTATAATTTCTACACATATTTTTAAACTCCAACTTAAACAAGAATTCTGAATATTTATTAAAACCATTAAATGTCTGGTTATCATGTAATATATTGTGCCTAATCTTACATTTCTTTTTTGTTAAGAAAATTAAATACATTTCACAAATAGTTTAATTTCTAGGTGATTCATTTTCTCTTGTAGATTTATGATCTTTCATAGGAAAGCTTTATACTGCCTTTCGCAATATAATTATTGTGACAAAGCACAGTAACCCACCATTTAAATGTCCCTCCTCCTCTCTGTGAATGCTTTGCCTCAGTTCAACTTTGCCAAATCACTTCTGCCTCCCTCATTCTACAGCCAGTTCTTTCTCTCACACTTCCTAATAATCTATGACAAAAAAAGAAAGAAATCACAGTAGAGTCACCTTTAGTTACCTCTTTTGGGGTCTCTTAATTGCTCACGTTCTTTAAGCGCTGCTCTTGAAAAAGATGTTAGAAGATAATTGGTTGAGTTTCAGCAGGAAAGTTAGAAACAGTTCCTTTGGTCCCAAGGCTGGAAGAGTGATTCAGGCCTTTTAACTCTTAATCAGTAACTAGTTGTTACACTAATGTAGACTACTGTCTAGAGCTCAGAAACCATCCAGTGTAATCAGACAGTACATTGCTTAAAAAGGAAACTTTTGTAATTAAACAGAAGTTTAGTATAGAGAATTATTAAACTATGAAAGGAAGTAACTATAAAGATGTAAAGAGAAATCTACAGTATATATTGACTGAGGGACTGTATCCAAGAAAGGACAAACTTGAAGGGAGATTTTTCTCCCAATGCCTGAAGTTCAGACCACATCAAAGAAGGTGTGGCTGCAGCCCACTGGATTGTGAAGAAGTTCACTACGGGTGAATCAAAAATTAGCAATGGTCAGGGGCCAGCCCGGTGGTGCAGTGGTTAAGTTTGCAGGTTCTGCTTTGGCAGCCCGGGGTTCTCCGGTTCGGATCCAGGGTGTGGACCTACACACTGCTTGTCAAGTCATGCTGTGGCAGGTGTCCCACATATAAAGTAGAGGAAGATGGGTATGGATGTTAGCTCAGGGCCAGTCTTCCTCCGCAAAAAGAGGAAGATTGGCAGCAAATGTTAGCTGAGGGCTAATCTTACTCAAAAAAAAAATTAGCAACAGTCAAACAGTAAATCATAAAGATTACTTTACTTAGAGCTCACAAACATTTGAGGGATGATGCAGAAAACCCAAGATTTCTTTTTTATTTTCCTAAAATAAGAGACAATACCTCATGAGAAATATGAATCCAAATGTTCTTCTTCTGATGCAGATATAATTTTCTTCTTCCTTATACATCTGCCTGAATAACTTAGTGCATTAACAAAATTAAAGTTGCAGCTGTGAGATATCTTCCTCTGTTGCATGACTTATCTTTCAGAATTCTCATTGAAGTTAGAAAGGCAATGAGTTAAGGGACAAAAAAGATAAAGGATGTAAGTAGAGAAGAGCTAGGAACTTTATGATATCATTTTCTTAATAGGATACATGGAAATAAAAACTTTCTCCAAGGTTGTTTTTGTGGACTATAGAAGGAAATACTTCCACTCTCTTTGTGATATAATGCATTATGGAGGAAAAAGTGGTGGACATACATCTCTTTTCCTTATCCTCATATCGCTGGCCAACTTGTTTTTTTCTTACATTAGTACTTTTTATACTCTTACCTACTGCTTAAATAGAACTCAGACAACCCTTTTCCCTTTGGTCCTTCCTGAGTCTGTTCAGATTTCCTGTAGTATTTGTCTTCCCGATGTATACTCTCATTATGTGTAGACAGATCGGATCTCTGGTTTTCATTTCCTTGAAGTCACCAACGTAAATGGCTGTCTATATCATATATTCTAATCTACTACATTATATTAGAAACAGAGTCTGAAAATTTTTATGATCATAATTACTGCAGAATAGAGAGTCCTGCGTCTACCAAAAGGATTTGGGTTTAGCTGGAAGCAGGAATTCGTTAGAGCATTAGGTGTATCAGGTGTGGATTCCTTTTCTTAAAGCAAATGTAGACTTTATGGAAACAAAAGAACACTGCAACTTGCTTTCCTTGACTGGGACCATTGGGAGGGTAAATCCCAATGTGGCAATTATTGCCCTTCAGGAGTTGTCCTAATTAGAACAATTTCTGAAGAATACCTTTAACATGATACCACACTGTTGTATTAGGATAAAAATGAATCTGTAAACCAACTGTCACTGGTAAAAACAGGTTAAACTGTATTTATAGGGAAGAGAATGGGTTGTCCTGAATTACCTGAAATTTCTTCCCCTATTCCTCGTCATGCTAAGGGCCAAATTTGAGGGACAACTTGTCAGAGGTAGTCTAATTTGGGGACGAAGGGAAGCAAGAAACATTTTTAAAATGAAATACATAAAGATTAAACTGTTATTTTGCTATTAATTTGAGTTGCATCTGCCTGATATCTCTGAAATTCAAGGCCAAGTTTAGCCCTGCAAAAGTATTGAAAATAATCTCTGAAGACCATTCAAACTACCTCTTATAAGGTAACCAGCAAAACTCAGAAAACTTAACAAAACTCTTTAATATTTCCAAAACTTCTTCATCAATAATTTTTTGTGGCATCTTCTCAAGAATTTTGCCAGAATGCATAAGCAAATGAAATTAGCTGTGATTGCTAGTCTATACCCAATAATTGACTTGTAAGACAGAAAAAAATGTCATGAGTTTATAAATTAATGAACACTTTTAAATTGTTACATTGTTTCTAGCCATTATATCCCATCTGTAGCAAAGAAAATCTTGGTATGGAAATTATATCATATCATAATAAGATTCCATTATAAAAATTGTAATTTTTAGAGAGCGATCAGGTATTTTCCTTTGTCTTTAAGAGACGTACCAGAAAATAGTCTTTATGTTTCAGTAGTTTTGATTATTGTGAGGACTCAATAAGAAAATTATATATAAACATTTTCCATTGTGCTTATCACATAAATATTCAATACGTTAGCTGCTATTACCATTAGAATGAATTTTAATTTGAACTGATATTTTTAAAAACAATTTTACTTTTGATCTTCATTATTCTTTATTTCAGATATTAAAAGACATTAAGAATAAAACACCAGGTGCTGGCCCTGTGGCCAAGTGATTAAGTTTGCGTCCTTGGCTTGGGCAGCCCAGGGTTTCGCAGGTTTGGATCCTGGGAGCAGACGTGGCATCGCTCAACAAGCCATGCTGAGGCAGCATCGCATATGCCACAACTAGAAGGACCAACACTTAAAAATATACAACTATGTACTGGGGGGCTTTGAGGAGAAAAAGGAAAAAAGTAAAAAATAAAACACCAATGTTCCCACAACTCAGAATCATCAACTATTAGTTTCTTCATATTTATTTTCAGCAATTTTAGCACATAAACTATCAAAGATAAAGTTCACATCTCTTTTAACTACCATTCTTTGACCTAACTTCAAACCCAGAGACAGCCACTATCATATGCATGACATGTATCATTCCAGTTCACTTTAATATATATTAAATATTATTAAATAATAAACATTTAAACATTGATATTATTAAAGAGTTATATATTCAGAGTTTAAACTTCTTTATTTCATTGAAGAAGAATTTAACCAATGATATGGTTCTAGCAGAATTCACTTAGTTATCAAAATTTGGAAAATACATGACAATCTGGGTTATAGCCAAGCTCTAATATTCTTCATGCTGTGGTCACTAGATTTGCAAAAGAATTTTTATCCTCTGCCAATTATTGGGTGCTAGCAAATGTTAAAGTTTTTATATGCAATATTATGAACTTGTTGTTAGGGAAACATGAATGGCATAAAATGATTTAATTACACCAAAGTATTTCTAAAGCAACAGCTCTCAGCTTTTTTCTTTTCCCCCAACGCACAGGAGAGATGAAACAAACTGGATGTATATGACTTTCAAAGGGCTTTATAAAAAAAAATATGGACTCTGACTTTTGGTAATTTTCAGAGTCCATGCTCACCCTCAAAGATACCAAACCAATGCAAACCGTTCTATTTATAACATTATCATAGACCATAAAGCACAAGTTATGTATGAAGGATCATAAGGGATAAATGGCGTGAATTCATTTCTGGAGGCTTCTGGTAAATGAATGTTTTATTTGAGAAGAATGTGAATTAGAACAGGTTATAAACTATTAAAACATTATAGATGAAACTTCAGTTGGAGTTGAGTTTTAGGTATCGGTTAATTTTTATTGATGGATATGGTTTCCTTCTTTTCCCATTTCTTACATATTCATAAGATGTCTGTAAACCTACACACTCTTTGGGTGAGAACACATACCCAGTGATGAAACATATATAATGAAACCATTGAGGTTGGGGTACAATAGGGCTTAGAATAACTGAGTTGCTGGAAGAAGCTGCTCTGTCTCATCTTCTCAGAATAAATGTTACATATAATGTTAAACAGAATAGATGTAATTAGAAAGGTATACCAAAATAATCCCATCATCGGCCTTCTAAGGTGTTGCCTGGTCAATTATAAGCTTATTGAGTTCACATTTGGACCAGACCCAATAAAGTCAAGTTTAAAAAATTAATTCTTTATTTAAATTGATCATTAAAGTGATCTTGGTTTTCCCTGATCCAGAGATAAAAACCAGAATGCCAATGGCCTGTAGGGAGACATCTTTGGGTTACATACGAATGGAAAAATGAAAAATTTGAATCTCCCCCAATTACAAATAGAAAAGAAGGAGAATATTGACTTATCTTCCCCTTGTACATATTCACTCTTTGAAGATGCATTTTGTACACCTGGCAAAATGAAAAGAAGACAGAAAATTTTAGAAATTATTGATAGTCAACCCTCAGAATATCAACTCTCAAAAAGATGATGTGCATCTCAGATCCCATAATTGTTTAATGTCTCTTTGATAAAACTTGTAGTCAAATGTGAACTTCTTCCTCCACAGGGTCATTCCATTTTGGAGCCACTCATCTTCCTGCCATGAGGTAAAGCAAGGCTACAGGGAATGAAAAAGAACAATATGAGATCTTTAGAGAGCTATATCCTGGTAGGTTTATCTTATTATCCCAGGTCTACAGCTAATTCTCCATACAATTTTCCTCACATTTTACCTGTTCACGTTCCTGGGAAACATGAATATTTTCTTGATTTCACCTCTAGATTTTCAACTCCTCATACCAGTGTTGTTTCAGAAAGTTACCCCTTCATTACTACATGTGCGTTTCACCACAGGTTTCATCCCTCCAATGTTGTATAATCTTATCTGGGGCACAGATAAGACCACAACCTGTCTAGATTTGCCATCCAGCACTGTTTTTTCCTCACACTGAGCATGGTGAAATGTATCCTTTTGTCTGTCAAGGCATATCACAAACATGCTGCACTTTGCAAATCTCTGTACTAACTGGCATCTGTACCCGCATAATTGGCAACACTCTCATATTGGTACTCTAGATGCACATACTGCTCCACTGTGCGTATACTATGGCCCCTAAGGTTTTTGTCTTCACAATACTTATCATGCTTGTGTCCCTGACTCTATCCATCATTGACTATAAGTACATTGCAAGTGGTGACTTGACATTCATTAAATCAACTGCCAGAAGGAAAGAAAACTTTCCACATTTATATTTCCCTATAGTGTGTCTCTCCTATGTTACCACAAGATAGATAGTGTAGATAGACAGACAGAAAGATCATATATAATAGACAGATGGGTAGATAGAAAGCAATACAGCAGATTATAGATATAGATATAGATATAGATATACCTCCAGCAAACAAACTTTATTTCACCAAGAGCAGGGTGAATTCCTTACTCTCTTCTACATAATTGTCACTCTTAGTGTCAATACCCTCATCAATACGTTGAGAAACAAGGATGTGAAGGTTTCTATGTAGATGAAGTTTAAGAAGGGATAGGAGTCTATTTTTAGAGCCATTTTTTAATCCATGCACTACATATATTGCCAGATTTAGTATGATAAAGGCAGTTCTGGGACTGACAGATAAAGTCCTTTAATGGAGCATGTGATGAGATCCTTGTCCTTTACAAGAAGTGTAGTATTCCTGTGTTGGTTGTCCCTCATGCTTACTTCCAGGGACTCTAAAATACCGATTGATCCATAAGAGACTCTAGTTCTGGAGATTTCATGACCTGCGCTTATAAAAAATACTGCCTTTACTGTAAACACTAGATTTTTCTGCTTTGACTCCGCTATCAAGGCGAATTCTTTAAACTTGTGTGGATGATATAAAAGCTACAGAGAAGATATAAATGGTGTTTAATAAGAAAATATTTCTAGATTTATATCAAGTTATGACCTCAACTGTAACCCCTATTTTCCTGTATCTGCTTTGATATAAATGGTGTTTAATAAGCAAATATTTCTAGATTTATATCAAGTTATGACCTCAACTGTAACCCCCATTTTCCTGTATCTGCTTTCTTATCAACCTTTTATGCTATAGATCTTTCATCCCCTAGTTTAAATTTATTCCTAGATATTTTTTCTTTCTGTTGTGATAGCAAATGTGATTTTATTCTTGACTTCTCTTTCTGCTAGTTTATTATTAATGCACAGGAATGCAAGTGATTTTTGTATGCTGATTTTGTACCTTGAAAATTTTCTGCAGGTATTGATTATTTCTAATAGTTTTCTGGTGGATTCTTTAGGGTTTTCTATGTATAGAATCATGTCACCTGCAAACAGTGAGAATTTTGCTTCTTCCCCTCCAATTTGCATCCCTTTTATTTCTTTTTCTTGCCTAATTTCTTTGGCCAAATCTTCCAGTGCTATGTTGAATAAGAGTGGCGAGAGTGAGCACCCTTGTCTTGTTCCTGTTCTCAGGAAATGGCTTTCAGTTTTTCACTATTAAATATGTATTGGTTGCAGGTTTGTCATACATGGCCTTTATTATGTTGAGATAGTTTCCTTCCATACCTATTTTATTGAGAGTTTTTATCATAAACAGAGGTTGGATCTTGTCAAATCTTCTCTGCATCTACTCAGATGATCATATGATTTTTATTTCTTATTTTGTTAATGTGGTGTATCACATTGATTGATTTGCAGATTCAACTTACAATCACAACAAAAAGAATAAAATACCTAAAAGTATTTTAACCAAGGAGGCGAAAGACCTATACACTGAAAACGTTAAGACATTATTGAAAGAAATCAAAGAAGACAGAAAGAAATAGAAAGTTATTTCAGGCTCATGGATTGGAAGGTTAAACAAAGTTAAAATGTCCATACTTTTGTTGTTGTTGTTAAGAAAGTTTCACCCTGAACTAACATCTGTTGCCAATTGTCCTCTCACTTTTTTTTCCTTCCCAAAGTCCCAGTACATAGTTGTATATTACAGTTGTAAGTCCTTCAACTTCTTCAGATTTGCCACCACAGCATGACTACTGACAGGTGAGTGGTGTGGTTCTGCACTGGGAAACCAAACCTGGGCTGCCAAAGGAGAGCAAGCAAAACTTTAACCATTAGACCTTCAGGGCTGGCTCCAAAATGTCCATATTACCTAAAGAAAACTACAGATTCAATTCAATCCCAATCAGAATTCCCATGACATTCTTCATGGAAACAGAAAAAAGAATCCTAAAATTTACATGGAACAACAAAAGATCCCCAATAGCCAAAGGAATCCAGAGAAAAAAGAACAAAGCTGGAGGAATCACAATCCCTGACTTCAAAATATACTACAAAGCTATAGCAATCAAAAAAGCATGGTACTGGCACAAAAACAGACACAGAAATCAATGAAACAGAATTTAGAGTCCAGAAATAAGACCACATGTTCATGGACAGCTAATCCTCAACACAGGAACCAAGAACATACAATGGAGAAAGGAAAGTCCCTTTAATAAATGGTTTTGGGGAAACTGGACAGCCACATGCAAAAGGATGAAAGTAGACCATTATCTTACACTATACACAAAAATTAATTCAAAATGGATTAAGGACTTGAATGTAAGACCTGCAACCATGAAACTTCTAGAAGAAAATATATGCAGTATGCTCTTTGACATCAATCTTAGCAGCCTATTTTCAACCCATGTCTGACTAGGCAAGTGAAATGATAGAAAAATAAACAAATGGGAATAAATGAAATTAAAGCTTCTTCACAGCAAAGGAAACCATCAACAAAACAAAAAGAAAACCCACCAACTGGAAGAAAATTTTTGCAAATGATATATCCATTAAGAGGTTAATTTCCAAAATATATAAAGACCTCATGCAAGTCAACAATGAAAATACTCTGATCAAAAAATGGGCAGAGGATCTGAACAGACATTTTTCCAAAGAAGATATACAGATAGCCAACAAGCACATGAAAAAGTGCTCAATAGCACTAATTTTTAGGGAAATGCAAATCAGAACTATAGGAGATATCACCTTACACCCATCAGAGTGGCTATAATCAACAAGACAAAAAATAAAAAATGCTGGAGAGGATGTAGAGAAAAGAGAAACCTCATACATTGCTGGGGGGATTGCAAACTGGTACAGCCTTAATGGAAAACAGCATGGACATTTATCAAAAAGTTAAAAATAGAAATACCATATGACCCAGCTATCCCATTAATGGGTATTTATCAAAAGAGTATGAAGCCAACAATTCAATTTATGCAAGCTTAACTTCATCGCAGCATTATTCATAATAGCCAAGACTAGAAGCAACATAAGTACCCATCGATGTGTGAATGGATAAAGAAGATGTAGTATATATATATATAATGGAATACTACTCAACCATAAAAGAAGAAAAAATCGTGTCATTTGCAACAACATGTACGGAACTTGAGGGTATTATGACAAGCAAAATAAGCCCAAAGTAGAAAGACAAACACTGGATGATTTCACTCATATATGGAAGATAAACAAACACGTGAATAAGAAGAACAGATTAGTGGTTACCAGAGACAAAGGGATGGAGGGATGGCAAAAGGGGTAAATGGGCATATGTGTATGGTGTTGGATAAAAACTAGACTACTGGTACTGGACACAATGTAGTCTATACAGAAACTAATGTATAATTATGTACACTTGAAATTTTCAAACCATATTACAAAAATATAGTAATCAAAACAGTATGGTATTGGCATAAAAACAGAGACATAAATCAATGTAACAGATTGAGAACATGTAACAATGTAACAGAATAGAGAACCCAGAAATAAACCAATACATATATGGTCAATAATTTACAGCAAAGGAGTCAGAATATACACGGAGAAAGGATAGTCTCTTCATGAAAAGGTGTTGGCAGAACTGGACAGCCACTTTCAGAAGAATGAAATTGGATCCCTGCATTATACCATGCACAAAACTCTACTCATAATGGATTAAAGACTTAAATTTAAGACCTGAAACCATAAAACTCCTAGAAGAGATATAGAGAGTAAGCACCTTAACATTGGTTTTGGCAATGACTTTTTTGATGTGATACTAAAACAACAGTCAACAAAAGCACAAATAAACAATGAGACTACATCAAACTAAAAAGCTTCCGCAAAGCAAAAGAAACAATCAATAAAATGAGCACATGGAATGGAAGGAAATTTTGCAAACCATATATCTGACAAGGAGTTAATATCCAAAATTCACAAAGAACTCATACAACTCAATAGGAAAAACATAAACAATCTGATTAAAAAATGTGCAAAGGACCAGAATAGACATTTCTGCACAGAAGACATACAAAAGCCCAACAGGTACATGAAAAGATGCTCAACATCACTAATCATCAGGAAAATGGAAATCAAAACCACAATGACACATCACCTCACACAAGTTAGAATGTCTATTATAAAAAGAACAAGAAATAACAAGTATTGGCAAGGATGTGGAGAAAATGAGAACCCTGTGTACTGTTAGTTGGAATGTAAATTGGTGCAGCTACTATGGAAACACTATGGAATTCCTCAAAGAATTAGAAATAGAACTACCATATGATCCATCAATCTAACCTCTGGGTACAGATCCAAAGGAAATGAAAATAGGATATCAAGGAGATTTCTGCACTCTTATGTTGATCGCAGCATTATACACATTAGTCAAGATATGGAAACAAGTTAAGTGTCCGCCAACAGATGAATGAGTCAAAAAATGTGATATATGTATACAATGGAATTTTATCGAGCCATGAGAAAGAAGGAAACCCTGCTGTTTGTGACAGCGTGGATGGATCTTGAGGGCATTAAGCTAAGTGAAATAAGTCAGACAGAGACAGGAAAATACAGCATGGTATTACTTATATAGGTAATCTTAAAAAAAGAAAAAAAAGATGAAACTCATAGAAACAGAGATTATAAGAGTGGTTGCCAGTGTCCGGAAAGTGAAGAAAATGAGGAGAGGTTGGTAAAAGGGTACAAATTTTCAACTATGAGATGAATAAGGTCTGAGGATCTAATATATAACATGATGTCTATAGTCAATAACATTGTATTGTATAATTAAAACATGTTGAGAATGGAACTTAAATGTTCTCACAAAAAAAGATAAACATGTGAGGCGATAAATGTGTTAATTAACTAAATGGTAGGGAATCCTTCCACATTTAAAGAAAAAGACAGAAAAGTCCAAATATAGATGCACTTGCCACCATCTTTTAGGTTAAGGCTTATTAATGTGATGCTAGTCTCATGTCTCCTGGCAACGCTGGTATGGGCTCACTCAGCTACTCCAGGTCTTGTATAAAATTGAACTTCATAGTAGTAAATTGATCCTCCATAGCACCAGATCAGCCTCAGATTGCCAGGACCATCCTAGTCCACAACAGACTGCAAAGAACACTAGGAGTGTTCTGCTTTGAAATAAATCAGCCCCTGGCAACGGGTAGAGACCATCAGTGGAGTGGCAGTGGGGGACACTAGACAATGCTTCCCGAATGTCTTCATGTCATAGCATGCATAAGGTGGAAATGTGCAAATCTGCTCTTGGCTAAAGGACACTGACTACAGGGACTCTGTCCCTCTCAGGCCCTACCCAGCAACCCCAAAGTCTGAGACAATGCATGTACTTTCATACATATACAATTCAAGGATCACTGTTTAAGAATCTTGGCAGTTCAGAATTCACAAGCCCACATTAATAGTCAATGTCTCTTAATGTAATATTTCAAGGACCAACTAGGCCTCATCTTCAAAAAAAGTCAAAGATTCTTCCCCTCAGCAACACATCCCTGTTTCATTATTGGTTAGATCATAAGTGTAAGCAGGGAAATTTGAATTATCCTTGTCACTAACTAATCAGCGTGAATTTCAATTGTAAAACCTCATGAAGGACCAAGGTAATTTGAAAAGTCTTCAAATTTCAAGAATTTGAAATTTCAATCTGCCATAAATGGCTCCCCAAACCATACTCAGTCACCACTCTTCAATGTTGTTCCATTCTCAAGCACACTACAAAAATGTTCTGTTTCCTGAAAGAGTAAAGGAATGCAATGTCCTAACTAACTAAATATTCGTCAACAATATTGCCATCTCCTGGTTTTGTCTACATGATGAATTTCTAGTGAGCTGCTCATTACAGTGCCCCCATTCTCTGTTTATGGGGGTGGTCATGTGACCTAAGATATGCAAATTAGTCTTTCTATCTCAATGGAAAATCTGAGATTAGTCAAGTTCACCTTATTAGAATGACAGATGATAAATTTTAGTTACAAATATTATATAATGTATAATATGTATTATAATATATAAAATATATATTATATGTATATTAAAAATGAAAGCTGTTCCTTCCAATAGAATGCCAACTATGTTAGTTTCCCATTGCTACTTCGATATATTACCACATATTTAGTGGCTTAAAATAACACAAATTAATTATCTTAGAGTTCTGGAGATAAGATTAAGATGAGTCCACAGGAATGTATTCTTCTGCAGGCATTAGAAGAGAATCTATTTTCATACGTTTCCATCTTCTAGATGCCACCTACATTCCTTTCCTCCATCTTTAAAGTCAGCAGCTTAGTATCTTGTCTCCTCTCTGACATCCTGCCTCTCTCTTAGAAGAATCCTTGTGATTATAATGACCAACTTGGATAATCCAGATTAATCTTCCCAATTCAATATCCATAATTTATTTATATCCGTATACACCATATAAGACAACACGAAATCACAGACATCTTGAAAAGTGTGGACATCTTGAAAGAAGACAAGGAGGAGGCATTATTCACTTACCAAACCAACTAACAAATTTTCCACCATTTTATTGTACTTCACTTTATTGTGCTTGACAGACATTTTTTTACAAATTGAAGGCTTATGGCAACTCTGTGTCAATCAATTCTATTGGTGCCATTTTTCAAGAAGCATTTGCTCACTTAGGGTCTATGTATCATATTTTGGTAATTCTCACCATATTTCAAATGTTTTTGTTATTATATTTGCTATGGTGATCTGTGAGCAGTGATCTTTGATGTTACTATTGTAATTCCTTTGGGAAGCCATGCACCACACCCATATGGGATGACAAACTTAATGGATAAATGTTGTGTGTGTTGGGACTGCTCCACCAACCAGCCCTTCCCCCATTTCGCTCCCTCTCCTTGGGCCTCCCTATTCCCCGAGACACAACAATATTGAAATTAGGCCAATTAATAACCCTACAATTGCTTCTAAGTGTTCAAGTGAAATGAAGAGTTGCACATCTCTCACTTTAAATCAAAAGCTAAGAATGATTAAGCTTAGAGAGGAAGGCACTTCAAAAGCAGAGATAGGCCAAAAGCTAGTCCTCTGGTGCTAAACAATTAGCAAAGTTGTGCATGCAAAGAAAAAGTTCTTGAAGGAAATTAAAAGTGTTACTGCAGTGAACACTCAAATGATAAGAAAGCAAAAGAGCCTTACTGCTTTTATGGGGAAAGTTTTACTGCTCTTGATGGAAGATCAAACCAGCCACAATGTTCTCTTAAGCCAAATCCTATTGCAGAGCAAGGCCCTAACTTCAGTTCTATGAGGGCTGAGAGAGGTGAAGAAGCTGCAGAGGAAAAGCTTGAAGCTAGCAGAGGTTGGTTCCTGAGGTTTAGGGAAAGAAGCCATCTCCACAATATAAGAGTGCAAGGTGAAGCAGCAAGTGCTGATGAAGAAGCAGTAGCAAGTTATGCAGAAGACCTAGCTAAGATAATTAATGAAGGTGACTACACTAAACAACTGATTTTCATCATAGACGGAACAACCTTCTCTCGGAAGATGATGTCATCTGAGACTTTCATACCTAGAGAGAAGTCAGTGCCTGGCTTTCTGGCTTCAAAGCTTCAAAGAACAGGCTGACTCTCTTTTAGGGGCTAATGCAGCTGGTGACTTTAAATTGAAATCAATTCTCACTTACCATTACAAAAACCCTAGGGACTTTAAGAATTACGCTAAATCTACTCTGCATATGCTCTAAAAATGGAACAACAAAGCCTGAATGACAGACAGCACATCTCTTTACAATGTGGTTTACTGAATATCTTAAACCTACTGTTGAGACCTATTGCTCAGAAAAAAAGATTCCTTTCAAAATATTACTGCTTTTTGATACTGCACTCAGTTATCCAAGACCTCTGATGGAGATGTAAAGAGATTAATATTGTTTTGATGCCTGAACACAAAATTCATTCTGCAGCTCATGGGTCAAGGAGTAATTTTGACTTTAAAGTCTTATTATTTAAGTTATATATTTGAGGGGCCACCTGGTGGCAGAGTGGTTAAGTTCATGTGCTCTGCTTCAGCAGCCTGGGGTTGGCAGGTTCAGATCCCAGACTTGGAGCTATACATCACTCATCAAGCCATGCTGTGGCAGTGTCCCACATACGAAATAGAGGAAGATTGCCACAGATGTTAGCTCAGAGCCAATCTTCCTCACCAAAAAAAAAATGAAGATACATATTTGTTAAGGCTATAGCCACCATAGACAGTGATTCCTCTGATGAATCTGGACAGAGTAAATTAAACACCTTCTGGAAAGTATTCACCATTCTAGGTGCCATGAAGAACATTTTTGGTTAATGGGAAGAGGTCAAAATAACAACATTAACAGCTTGGAAGAAGTTGATTGCTGTATTCATGAATGATTGTGAGAGGTTCAAGGTTTTAGTGGAGGAAGTAACAAGAGACGTGGTGGAAATAGCAAGAGAACTAGAATTAGTAGTGGAGCCTGAAGATGTGACTGAGTTGCTAAAATCTTATGGTAAAACTAAGGGATGAGGAGTTGCGTATTATGGATGACCACAGAAAGTGGTTTATGGAGATGGAATCTATTCCTAGTGAGATGCTACAATGTTTGTTGAAATGACAACAAAGAATTTAAAATATTACATAAACCATTGATAAAGCAGAGGTCAGATTTGAGAGGATTGACTCCAATTTTGAAGGAAGTTCTACTGTGGGTAAAATGCTCTCAAATAGCATTGCACGCTCCAGAGACAATGTTCATGAAAGGAACAGTCAATTCATGTAGCAAACTTCATTGTTGTCTTATTCTAAGAAACTGCTACAGCCACCCCAGCCTTCAGCAACCACCATCCTGAACAGTCAGCAGCCAGCAACATAAAGTCAAGACGCTCTGCCAGCAAAAGTATTGCAACTCGGGGAAGGCTCAGATGATGATTAACATTTTTTAGCAATAACATTTTTTAATTAAGATATGTACATTGTTTTTTCAGACATAATGCTATTACACACTTCATAGACTACATTGCAGTGTAAACATAACTTTTATAAGCACTGGGAAACCAAAAATTCATGTGACTCACTTTATTGTGATATCTGCTTTATTGCACTGGTTGAGAACCAAATCCACACTATACCTGAGGTATACCTGTACAAGAAATGTTTGAACTTTAAAAATTACCATTTGGTGAACCACAATAGCAATAATTTTCTCTGGGAAGAGTTATTCAGGGATACTTGATAATAAAACTAGTGAGTGACAGCTCCAGGCTCTCAGACGGCCCTTGCAAACCCAGGCTTCTGGCCCACCTGTGTGCTAGCCAAGTCCAACAGCCCCAGACAGCTCAGTGGACCCAGGAGGCTCACACAGCTCCAGGCAGCTTCCTCAGCTCTGGGCTCCAAAAGGACTCCTGTGAACCCAGGCCTCCTGTTCACTCCAGTCCTGTGGGCTTCTGCAATTCCTGGCAGCTCCAGTGGCTCAGGTTCCCAACGAGCTCCCCAATCCCAGGCACCCAGCCCAACTCAGCACTGACTTACTTTCATGGCATCAGGCTCACAGGTAGCTCCCATGAACCCAGGCTCCTGGCTCACCCCAGCACTGGCAAGAACTCATGGCCCTAGGCAGCTCCTGAGTCTCCAAGCTCCCAGTAGTCTCAAGTAAGCCCATGCTATTGGCACTGGCCAGCTCTGTGGCCCTGAGCAGATCCTGTATCTCAGGCTTCCAATCAAAGCCCACACACCCAGGCAACAGGTGGCACCTGTTAACCCAGGGTCCTGGAGGAGCCTAGTGCCAAAAGGACTGTTCTCCCCGACTTTTGTGGTTTTTGAGGAAAATAAACCCTGAGCTAACATCTGCTGCCAATCCTCCTCTTATTGCTGAGGAAGACTGGCCCTGAGGTAATACCCGTGCCCATCTTCCTCCACATTATATGTGGGATGCCTGCCACAGCATGGCTTGACAAGCAGTGCATAAGTCCACACCTGGGATCCGAACCTCAAACCCTGGGCCGCTGAAGTGAAACGTGTGAACTTAACTGTTGCATCACTGTTCTGGCCCCTTTGCCAGGCTTTTGATCCACCCCAGGACCAGGGACCCAAATACTCCCACAGCAAGCCAGCCAACAGACACAACCAGATTCCCCATCCAGAATCTCTGGACAAGCTGATTGGTGAAGGGCTTTGCCTGCCAAAGGAAACCTATGAAGATTGGAAGAGCTGCCTACATCCTTAAATGAGCAGACATCATCTCAAGACCACAAATATCATGAATAATCAAGGGAATATGACACCACCAAAGGGAACTGATAAAATTCCAATGCATACACTGAAGAAATGTAGCACTATGAACTGTTTGACAAGAATTCAAATATTCTTCTAAAGAAATTCAGTGAACTACAAGCAAACACATACACAACTGAATAAAATTAATAAAACATTGAATGAAAACAATAAAGTTCAACAAAGAAATAGAAACCATAGAAAAATAAGCAGAAATCCTATAGTAGGAGAACAAAGACTGCCGTAAAGAATTCAGTAGAGAGCTCCAACAGCAGGCTCAACCAAGCAAGTTAAAAAATTAATGACTTAGAAGACATGTCATTTAAAGCTATACAGTCAGAAGAGCAAAAAGAAACAGAATGAAAAAGAGAGAAGAAAGCTTGCATGTGTTATGGAACACCATTTAAAGAAACTATCTACACATTAATGAAGTCGAAGAAAGAGATAAGAGGCAGAAAGGAGCAGAAAGCTGATTTAACAACTCTAAATATATGTATGCACTCAATATTGGAACATTTAAATATGTTAAACAAATACTAACAGATCAAATTGATAAAGAGACAACAATACAATAAGAGTTTGTTGTTAGTGCCATCGAGTCAATTCGGACTCCTAGTGACCCTGTATACAGCACAGCAAAACTATACTTTGGTCTTTTTGCTCATGCTCTCACCTTCTGGCACTATATTAGACAAAGCTCTGCTACTATTCATAGGGTTTTCATAGCTAATTTTTTTTGGAAGTAGATGGTCTCGTCCTCCTTCCTAGGGTGTCTTAGTCTAGAAGCTCTACTGAAACCTGTCCACTATGGGTAATCCTGCTGGTATTTGACATAGAAGTGGCATAGCTTTCAGTATCACAGCAACACACAGCCACCACAGTATGACAAGTGATAGATGGGTGGTGTGGTTCCCTGACAGGGAAATGACCCTAGACCACTGCAGTGAGAGGACCAAATCTTAAGTTCTAGACCCCCAGTGTTGGCTGATAGTAAGAGTAGGGGACTTTAATACCCAGCTTTCAATAATGGATCAATCATCCAAAAAGAAAATCAAAAAGGAAACAATGAACTATACCTTAGACCAAATGGATCTTACAAACATACAGCACATCCTTCCAATAGCAGCAGAATACACATTCTTCTAAAGTGCACATGGAATATTCTCCAGGATTGATCATACAATAATTCACAATGCAAGCCTTAGTAGATGTAAGAAGATTGAATTCATACCAAGCATTTTTGTGACCACAATGGTATAAAACTAGATATAAATAACAAAAAAAACTGGAAAACTTACAAGCATGTGGAAACTAAACAACACACTCTTGGACAACCATGGATCCAAAAAAACCACTTTAGAACTCAAATATTTGATTCTTGCAATCAGGCAAGAAAAAGGAAATAAGAGGCATCCAAATCAGAAAGGAAAAAATTAAACTCTCTCTGTTGGCAGATATTATGACCTTATCTGTAGAAAACTATAAATGCTCCACCAAAAATCTATTAAAACTAATAAACAAATTCAGTAAAATTTCAAGAAAAAATCAACATGTATAAATCAGGCACGTTTCTATGTACCAATGATGAACTATTTGAAAAAGACATAAAGAAAATTATTTCACTTACAATAGCACCTAAAAAATAAAATAGGAATACATTTAACCAAGAGGGTGAAAAATCTGTGCACTGTAAATAAAATAAATTGAAGAAGACAAAAATAAATGGGAAAATATCCCATGTTCATGGATTTAAAGAATTAATACTGTTAAAATGTCCATCCACTCAAATCCATCTATAGACTCAATAAAATCTTATCATAATTCCAATTGAATTTTTCACAGAAATAGAAAAGCAATCCTAAAATTTGTATGGAGCCATAAGAAACCACGAATACTCAAAGCAATCCTGAGAAAGAACACAGCTGGAGGTATCACAATTTCTAATTTTAAGCTTTATTACAAATCTATAGTAATCCAAACAATATGATATTGACATTAAAATAGACACATAGGTCAACGGAAGAGAATCGAGAACCCAGAAATAAGCCCATGCATACACAGTCAACTGAAATTTGACTAGGAGTCAAGGATACTCAATGAGGAAAGGATAGTCTCCTCAGTGAATGGTGCTAGGAAACCTGGATAACCACGTGAAGAAGAATGGAATTGGACCCCTATTTTATACCACTTTAAAAAATTAACTCAAAATGAATTAAAGACCTAGATATAAGACTCGAAACTATACAACCACTAGAAGAAAACATGGGGAAAAACCTCCTTAACATTGTTCTTGGCAAAGTTTTTTGCATATGATACCACAAGGACAAGCAACAAAAGCACAAATCAACAAGAGGGATTACATCAAAACAAAACCTTCTGAACAGAAAAAATAATGAGCAAAATGAAAGAAAGCCTAAATAATATAAAAAAGTTGTAAACCATCTATCTAATAACAGGTTAATATACGAAATATATGAGGAATTCATGTAACTCAGTAGCAGAAAAACAATCCATTAAAAATTGGGCAAAAGACTTCAATAGACAGTTTTCCAAAAAAGACATACAAATGGCCAATGAGTACATGGAAATATGCTCAACATCACGAATCATCTGGGAAATGCAAATCAAAACCACAATGAGATATCAACTTAAACAGTAAAATGGCTATTATCGAAAAGACAAGAGATAAGTGTTGGTGAGGATGTAGAGAAAGGGAGCCCTTTGCACTGTCAGAAGAAATGTGAATTGATACAGCTACTATGGAAAACAGAATGAAGGCTCCTCAAAAAATTAAAATAGAACTACCATGTGATACAGCAACTCCCTCAATATATCTTGTTGTTCCTTCCATGATGGCATTGTAGCTTTACTTATTACTACGTATTATTTCAATGTATGGACATACCATTTTTATTTAGTAATACTACTATTGATGAAAATTATGCTCTTTGTAGTCTTATATCTTATGAATTTGTCTTTAATGAATATGAATAAATTTTATGAATATATCTCTTTTTATAATACATTTACTTATACATAATAGATATAAGTGCCTTTCAGAAACTGGGACAGAAATAAATAGCCATGGGAGGGATCTGTGTTCAGGGTGGGAGATGCAGGATAAGGCATGTGGAATTTTTTCTGTGTAACACTGGAGGGTGGCAGGGTCCATGTCCAATGTTAAAAAATATCAATTTGCCTCATGATAAAATTATGATGAGGTGAAGAACAAGGAAACACGGGTTAGAGAGAGAAAATCCTGATTTGGGGCTGAGGAGATGGGGGAGGAGAATCTGGGATTGCAGGAGCTCAGCCCCTTTGAGTTTGCCAGTCCAAAAATATTGGGAGCTGGGAGTCAAAGCTTTAGCCTTTAAATTTTCTCTGGAAAAAAATGTCAAGCCCCCTGGAAACCTCCCCTTACTCCCTTTCTAGAGAAGATATGAGGGTGCCAAGGAGAGGGAGACATATACACTGAAGTAGTTAGGAGTAAAGGCATATGTCTTCAACTTACTCTCAAATTGTCCAGAAAAGAGATGATAGGTAGACGATAGATAGACAGACAGATAGGTAGGTAGATAGATAGATGATAGATGATAGAGTAGAATAAGGATAATAATTTAGGAACAACTGTTGCTGAACCTAGTTAAAGGGTTAATGGTAGTTCTTTGTATCACTTTTGCAACTTTTCTGTAAATTTTAAATTTTATCAGAACAAAAAGTTACTAAAGATAAATATGATACAAAATTTTTTTCACTTGTATATTTCATCCAGATATTTGCCCTGTTATAGAAAAATAACTTCTTAACTGTCAAGTTCTTCTCATTCATCCCAGAATGACATCTGGGTAAAAAGTAACTTGAAAGGTTCCTAATGTAACTATTGAAGAAAATTTCCATGGAACAAATCATCTTTTTTTTAAACAAACAGCCTTAGATTTCTTTTCAAGGTATTTCCTTGTATGTGACAATGGAACACAGAATAATTGCAATCTCAATAATCTCACATATAGATGCAAAAACATGATAAACAATATCAAATTTATTAGTCATCTCAAAATGTTTATATAGGGTGAAAAATACTAAGCTTCAATTCAATATTCTTATAGAAAGAACCTAATCTTCTGATTTGTTTACGTGCACTCACAGATTATTCCTAAACTGAAACCTAAGATACAAATAGAGATACAAAAAATAGGCACACAAACACCTACACGTCAATTTACGTATATTTATGCTATCAACAAAGCTGAAAAGCTTAGTTCAGAAGAATAGATCTGTGAACTAGACTGGAGAGAAGAAGAACAGAATGCTTCTCAAAAGACATAAATATAACGGAATTTGAAAAGAGAGATTTTTAGGAAATGGAAGGTATAAATTCATTGAGAGAGCAAAGAAGGAAGGAAGAAAATGAGCATGAAGGAAAATGGAGAGTAACCTAGCTATGGTGCTTAAAGTTGAAAGTGTGTATACGCATATGACAGTGCTGAGAACCCTGAACCACAGGGCCTGAAGAAGATTTCTACATTATTTCTTTTTCTCTAGGACAATAACTGAGGCAGTATTTAAATTATGGGCAGAATTTATAATTTCTACATATATTTTTATTCTATTACTTAGAGAAGAATTCTGAATATTTATTGAACCCATTAAATAACTGTTTATCATTTAATATATTGTGCCCAGTGAATCTTATGTTTCTTTTTTGTTAAAAAAATATTAAGTACATTTCATAAATAGTTATAACTCTTAGGTGATTCTTTTTCTCTTGTAGGTTTCAATCTTTCATGGGAAAGGTTAATACTACCTTTTGTGATTTGGCTATTGTGACAAGGCACAGTAACCCACCATTTAAATATCCCTCGTTCTTTCTGTGAATGCTGTGCCTCAGTTCAACTTTGCCCATCTCTTCTGCTTCCCTCCTTCACAGACAATTCTTTCTCTCACACTTGCTGATAAGTTATGGCAAAAAAATAAAGAAATCACAGCACAGCCTTCTGTGGTTACCCCTTTTGGGGTCTCAATTGCTCAAGTTCTGTAAGTGTAACTCTTTAAAATGATGTTAGAAGTAGCTAATTGGTTGAGTTTTACCCGGAAAGTTAAAAACACTTAGTTTGGCCCCAAGGCTGTAGGACTTATTCAGGCCTTTTGACTCTTAATCATTAACTAGTTGTTACACTAATGAAGACTACTTTCTACAGCTCAGAAACCATCCAGTATAATCAGGCAGTACATTGCTTAAAAAGAAAACTTTTTGTAATTAAACAAAAGTTTCATATAAAGAATTATTAAACTAGGGAAGGAGAGTACCTAAAAAGAGGTAAAAACTTTACAGAATATCTTGGAAGAAGGGACAGTATTTAAGAAAGGATAAACTTGAAAGGATGTTTTCTCCTCAAGGCTGAGGTTCAGACCTCATCAAAGAAGATGTGGTTACAGCCCCCGGGACTGTTTATAAGTTCACTCTGGCTACATCAAAAAATAACCACCAAATAGTAAATCATAAAGACAATTTCACTTAGAGGTCACAGTCATTTGAGGGTTGATGAAAAACTCCCAAGATTCTTTTTAATTTCCCAAGAAAGGGAGATAATACCTCGTGAAATATGAATCCAAATGTTTTCGTTGCTTCTTCTGATGCAGATATGATTTTCTTCTTCCTTATACAATTGCCTGAATAACTTAGTACATTAATGAAAACAGTATGTGAGATATTGTGAGATATCTTCATCTGTTGCATGACTCATCTTCAGCATTCTTATTGAACTTAGAAAGGGATATGACATAAGGGATGAAAAAACTACCATCTATAAGTAGAGAAAAGGTAGGAATTCATGTTTTAATTTTCTTTTTATTGGAAAAGAGAGAAATAAAGTCCTTACCAATGGTTGCTTTTAAGAGCTGTGAAATGAAATATTTCCTATCTTTTTTTGAAATATGACGTTGTGGAGGAAAAAATGTAGTGGACATGAGTCTCCTTTCCTTGTCCTCTTATCACTGGCCAACTTAAATTTTTCTTACATTAGTCCTTTTATACTCTTACCTAGTGCTCACTAGAAATCTGATAACTCCTTTCATTTCTGTCCTTCCTGTGTCTGTCCACATTCCCTGTAGTATTTATCTTCCCAATCTATTATCTCACTACGTGTAGACCAACCTGATTTCTGATTTTCATCTCCTTGAAATCATCAACATAAATGATTGCCTACACCATATATTCTAATTTACTACATCAAATTAAGAAAGCAGAATCTGAATATTACTATGACTTTCATTGCTACAGAAGAGAAAGTCCTTCATCTACCAAAAAGAGTTGGTTTTAGCTGGAAAGAGGAACTCATTAGAGCATTCAGTGTATCAGGGGATGGACTCTAGAGCAAATGGAGACTTTATGGAAACAAAAGAATAATGTGACTAGTGTCACTGACTGGGGCCATTGGGAGAGTAAATTCCAAAGTGGCAATTATTGTCCTTTGAGGAGTTGCCCTAGTCAGAACAGTTTCTGAAATATACTTTCAACATGACACCACACTGTTGTACTAGGATAAAATGAATCTATAGACCAACCATCACTGATAAAAATGCATTAACCTGTGTTTATAGGGAAGGGAATGGGTTGTCTTGAATTACCTGAAACTTCTTCCCCAATTTCTCATGATGTTAAGGGCCAAATCTGAGGCATAATTTCTCAGAGGTTGTCCAGTTTGGGGTGGAAGGGAAGCATGAAACATTTCTAAAAATGGAATACATAAAGACTAAACTGTGTATCTTTGCCTTATTAATTTGAGTTAGTTGTGTCTGCCTGACATCTCTAAATCTCAAGGCCAAGTTTAGCCATGCAAAAGGATTGAAAGTAATCTTTGAAGGCCATTCAAATAATTACTTAGAAGGTACTATCAAAACTCAGAAAACTTAACAAAACTATAATATTTTCAAAACATTTTCATCAACAATTTCCACTGGTATCTTGTCAAGAGCTTTGCCATAATATGTAAACAAATAAAATTAGCTGCGATTGCTAGTCTATGTCCAATAATTGACTTGTTGATGTAAAAAGAAAAGCATATCATGAGTTTGTAAATTAATAAACACTTAAATTGCTCCATTATTTCTAGCTAACATATATCATCTGAAGCAAAGAAAATCTTGGTATGGAAATCGTATCTTATTATAATAAGACTACATTTTAAAAATTGTAATTATTTTATTGAGGTAATATTAGTTTATAGCATTACACAAATTTCAAGTGTATATATTTATATTTTGATTTCTGTGTAGACTACATGATGTTCATCACCATCAGTCACTGTACACATGTGCCCTATGACTCCTTTTGTGCTCATCCCTACTTCTTCCCTGCTGATAACAACCAATCTAATCTCTCTATCTATGCATTTCTTTATTATTGTTGTTGTGTTGTTTTTATCTTCCTCTGATGAGTGAAATCATATGGTATTTGACTTTCTCCATCTGACTTACTTCGCTTAGCCTAGTACACTCAAGATCCACCCATATTGTCACAAATGGCAAGATTTCCTCTTTTTATGGCTCAGTAGTATTCCATTGTGTATATATACCACATCTTCTTTATCCATTCATCCATTGATGGGCACTTAGATTGTTTCCAAGTCTTGGTTACATGAATAATGCTGTAATAAATATAGGGGTAACATATCTTTTCAACCTAGTGTTTTCATGTTCTTTTGATAAATATCTGCCTTTCTGATATATGCTCTGAGCTTAATAAGTCTCTTTTACCAATGTATTATGCACTTTTCTTTCTGGTGTTTTTGTGTTGTTATCCAGAATGGGTAAATCTCTGCATGGTCCTTTTAAGAGCAAGTCTTTCTTTCTCTGAAGTTCCATAGTTTTTCTGGACATATTCCCCGTTGGTTGTCAAAGCCTGCAGCACCAGGCATTATGGAATCTCATCTTGGTTGTGCTTAATCTAAGGCTGAGATGCCTATTGTGGCATAGATCTCCTGGACAGATCTCCCTGCTCCTCTAGGAAATCTTCCAACCTTTGAAATTTCTCCCAGCTGTGAAGTGCCTTGGCAAGGATGTGGTTTTTCCCTCAGCGGAGGTGTATTTGTGCCTCTTCCACACCTTTCAGTGCTGTTTCTTGTTGTGGGGGTCCTTTTATCCAGTTGCCAGATCTCCCTCAGAGGAAATTGTTCCACAGGTAGTTGTAGATTTGTTGTGTCCGTGGGAGTGAGTTCAGAGTCCTTCTACACAGCTCTCTTCCCAGAATCCTCCAGAAATTTGTAATTTTAAGAGAGCAATCGGGTATCTTCCTTTCTATTTAAGAGAAGTACCAGAAAATAGTCTTTATGTTTCAGTGGTCTTGATTGCTATGAGAACTCAATAAGAAAAGTCTGTAAACATTTTCCACAGTGCTAAGTACATAATTTTTCAATACGTGTTAGTTATTACGAGTGCATTTTAATTTGAACTCATATTTTAACAAACAATTCGACTTTAGTTCTTTGTTATTCTTTATTTTAGATATTAAAATTGCTAAAAATAAAACACCAATGTTCCCACAACTCAGAATCACGAACTAGTACTTTTGTCATACTTATTTCCACCATTTTTAGCACAGAAATTATCACAAAGTTCACTTCTCCTTTAACTCCCACTCTCTGACCTGACACCAAACCTAGAGACAGCCACCATCACGAGCGTGTCATGTACCATTCCAGTGCACTTTCATGTATGTTAAATGTTATTTAAATTTAAAGATTAATATTGTTAAATAGTTATATATTCACAGTTTAAATATTTTTACTTTACTGGTGAAAAATTTAACCAGTGAAATGGTTCTAACGGAATTCACTGTTATCAAAATCTAGGAAACGTCTGACCTCAGCTATAGAAGATTGTACCAAGCTCCAATAGTCTTCATGCTGTGCTCACCAGATTTGTAAGAGAATTTTTAGCCTCTGCCAATCTACTGAGTGCTAACAAATGTTAAAGTTCTTATGTGTAATATTATGAACTTGTTGGAAAAACATGGATGGTATAAAATGTTTTAATTACAGCAAAGTATTCTAAAGCGGCAGCTCTCAGCCTTTTCTTTTCTAGCAACACACGAGATGAAACACACTGAAAGTATGTTTCAAAGCGCTTTATGGAAGAAATATGGACTCTGACTTTTGATAATTTTCAGAGTCCATACTGACCCTGAAAAATACAAAACCAATGCAAACCATTTTAACTGTAAGGTTATAATAGACTATAAGGCAAAAAAAAACATATGCGTGGACAAATGACCTTAATTCAATTCTAGATTTCTGGTAAATTGAGTGCTTTATTTGAGAAGAACGTGAATTAGAGTACATTGTAAATTATTAAAATATCATGGATGGAACTTCAGTTGGAGTTGAGTTCTGAGCATTGGTATTTATTTACTGATGGATATGATTTTCTTCTTTTCCCAACCCTTTCATCTTCATAAGCTATCAGAAAAACTACACACTCCAAGGGTGATAACACACACCAGTGATGTAAAATATAATGATATCACTAAGGTTGGTTATGAGATGCCAGAAGAAGCTATTCATTCTCATCTTAACAGTACAAATGTTACATGTAACGTTAAAAAGAATGGATGGAATTGCAGGTGTATATAAAAAATAATCCTGTCATCTGCCTTCTAAGGTATTGCCTGGCCACTTATAAGCTAATTGGTTTCACATATGAACTAGACCATTTAAGGTCAAGTTTATGAGAATTAATTATTTATTTAAATTGATCATTAACATGATCTTGGTTTTCCCCGACACAGAGATAAAAGTCAGAATGTCAAAGCCCTAAGGGAAACATCTTTTGGGTCACATATGAGTGGAAAATGAAAAATTTGAATCTCTCTTAATTATAAAAACAAAGGAGAAAAGATAGAGAATATCTAGTTTTCTATCCCTTGTACACATTCAGATTTTGAAAATGCATTTTGTACGCCTGACAAAAGACACAAAACATTAGTATTCATAGTCAACACTTCAAACAATCATCCCCCAAAAAATATTGTGCATATCAGATCTCATAATTGTTTAATGTCTCTTTGATGAAACTTCTAGTCAAATGTTCACTTCCTGCCTCAGGTCTTTCCCTGCAGTCATTTTGGAGTGGTCAATTGTGCCTTTTCAAAGACATTCATCTTCCTCCCAAGAGGTACAGCATGGCTGCACGAAATGAAAAACTAATATCAGATCAGAAAGCTATATCCTAGTAGATTTCACTTACCATCCCTGGGCTAGAGCTAATTCTCTTTATGATTTTCCTCAGATTTTGCCTGTTCACTTTCCTGGGAAACACTATTTTCTTCCTTTCACCTCTAATTTTCAGTTCCTCCTACCAACGCTGTTTCAGGGAGTCACATTTTCATTACTACATGTGTGTTTCACCATAGGCTCCACCCCTCTAATGTTGTATAATCTTATCTGGGGCACAGATAAAACTACAACCTATCTAGGTTTGCCATCCAGTGCTACTTTTTCTTGAAACTGAGAACGGTGAAATGTACCCTTCTGGTTGTCAACACATATGACAAATATTCTACAGTCTGCAAAACCCTGCACTAACTGGAATTCTATATGCACATATTTGGCAACGCTCTCATATTGGTACCCTAGACCCACATGCTGTCCTACTGTGTGTATACTATGGCCTTTAAGTCTTTTTTCTTCGTAACCCTAGTTATTATTGTGCCCCTCATTGTAACCTTCAGCTCCTAACAGGTACGTCGCATGTGATGACTTGATTTTGAATCAAGTCGTGTCAGAGGAAAGAAAACATAGAACATTTATATTTCCCTATCATGTGTTTTTTCTCTGCTACCACAAGTTTGATAGATTACATAGTTACATAGATAGCAATACACAGATTATACATATAGATAAATCTTCAGAAAAAAAGACTTTTATTGCCTAGACCAGGGCAAATTCCTTACTTTCTTCTATATGATTATATAGAAGAATCAATACCTTGAGAAACAAAAATATGAATGTGTCTGTGAAGGTAAAGCTTGAGAAGGGGTAGGTGTCTATTTTGAGAGCTGTTTTCTAACCCATGCACTACATATATTTAGTATGATAAAGATAGTTCTGGGACTGACAGATCAAAAATGCCTTTAATGGAGCATGTAATGAGATCCTTATTCATTACAAGAAGCATGGTATTTCTGAGTTGGTTGGCCCTCAGGCCTACTTCCAGGGACTCTAAATCACCCATTAATCAATGAAGGACTCTAGTCCTGGAGATTACATGACTTTCACCTGTAAAAAACTTGTCTTTACTATAAACATTAGATTTTTCTGCTATCAAGGCAAATTCTTTAAACTGGTGTGAATGGTATAGAAGATACAGAGAAGATAGAAATCATGTACAATAATCAGTTATTTCTAGATTTATACGAAGTTATCACCTCAACTGGAACCCCTATATGCCCATATCTGTTTTTTTATCAGTCTTTTACAATAGCACCCACTGTGTCACTCCCTTCTCAAAGAAGAAATCACAAAAGAAACCAGAAAATATTTGAAACAAAATGAAAATGCAAAATGTCAAAATGTGACATGAAGCTAAATCAGTGCTTAGAGAGAAATTTAAAAAAAGAGAACTGTCTTATATTCATGATCTAAGCTTCCACCTTAAAAGGCTAAAAAGGAAGATCAGATTAAACTAAAAGTCATTAGAAGGAAATAATAAATATAAAATCAAATCTATGAAATGCAAGCCAAAACTATTAAAAATAATATATGAAACAAAAAGTGGGTATTTTGAAAAGATCAAAACACTAACAAATCTCTAGCTAGACTGATTAAGAAAAGAGTGGGTGAAATACAAACTACTAGGTGAGAAATAAAAGGGGAGTCAGCATAGATCTTACAGGTGTTAAAATCATACTAAGGGAACATTATGATCAATAAATTTGACAGCTAAGGTGAAATAGATAGATTCTCTGAAAGATACAAATAACCAAAACAGATTCAAAAAGAAATTAAAAATCTTAATACTTGCATACCAATGGAAGTAATTGAATTTTTAGTTTAAGATGTTCTCACAAAGAGAACTACAGGCCCATAGGTCTACGCGGATGATTTCTGTTGAACATTTAAGAAGAAATAATACCAATACTATACAAAGTCTTTCAGAAAATGGAAGACAAGGGAATATTCCCAAGTCATATAATGAAGCCAGCATTAAATTGGTACAGAAACTAGACAAAGACATGACAAGAAAAGAAATATATTGCTTAATATCACTCATGATTACAGACACAAAAATTCTTTCCAAAAGATTAGCAAATGAAATCCAGCATGATTTTAAAAACACAATACATGATGGTCAAGTTGGGCTTTTTCTCCAGAAGGCAAAGTTAGTTTGATTTACAAAAGTCAGTCAGTGAAATTCACCATATTGATAGAATAAAAAAGAAAAGCCATCAGATCATCTCAAGAAATGCAGAAAAAGTGTTGGACAAAACTCCACATCCTTTCATAGTAAACTCTCTCAGTAAACCAAGAAGAGAAGGAAATAATAAATCAAGGAGACAACTGCACTCCCATGGACATTGCAGTTTTGCACACATTGGCCAAGATATGGAAACATCCTGAGTGTCCATCAACAGATGAATGAATCAAAAAATGTGGTATGTGTATACAATGGAATGTTATTCAGACATGAGAAAGAAGAGAACCCTGCTGTTTGTGACAACAAAGAAGGATCTTAGGGCATTAAGATAAATGAAGTAAGTGAGACAACAAAAGAAAAATACGGTACGGTTTCCCTTATACGTGAAATCTAAAAAAAAAAAAACATCAAACTTATAGAAAAAGTGAGTAGCAAAGTGGTTGCCAGTGTCTGGAAAGCGGGAAAAATGAGAAGACGTACACAATGGGTACAATTTTCAGCTATGAGATGAATAAGATCTGAAGTTCTAATATATAACATGGGGTCTATTGTTGATAACATTGTATCATATAATTAAAATTTGCTGAGTGTGGAACTTAAAAGTTCTCACCAAAAAAGTTTAAAATGTGAAGTGATGAACGTGTTAACTAGATGATACGGAATGCTTTCACATTAAAAAAAAAACGAAAGAGTTCAAATATAGATGTACTTACTATTATCCCTTAGGTTAAGCCTTATTAATCTGACATTAGTCTCATGTATCTTGGCAATGCTGACATGGGCTCACTCAGCTTCTCCAGGACTTGTATAAAGCTGAACTTCGTAGCAGTAAACGGATACTCCATAGCACCACATCAGCCTCAGATTGCCAGGACCCTGGAAGTCCACAACAAACTGCAAAGAACACTAGGAGTGTTCTGCTTGGAACCTAAATCAGCCCCTGGCAACCAGGAAAGGTCATCAGTCACGTGGCAGGGGAGGGGAATAGACAATGCTTCCCAAATGTCTTCATGTTGTAGCACATGTAAGGTCAAAATGTACAAGTCTGCTCTTGGCCAGAGGACACTGACAACAGGGACTCTGTCCCTCAAAGGCCCTACTCAGCAACCCCAAAGTCTCAGAGGATGAATGCCTTTTCATATGTATTCAATTCAAAGATCACTGTTTAAGAATCTTGGCAGTTCAGATCTCACAAGCCCACACTAATAGTCAGTGTTCTTTTAATGTAATATTTCAGGGACCCACTAGGCCTCATCTTCAAAAAAGTCAGATTCCTTCCCTCAGCAACACATCCCTGTTTCATTTTAGGTTAGATCATGAGTATAGACATGGAGAGTTGAATTCTCATTGTCACTAACTAGTCAGCCTGAATTTCAAGTGTAAAAACTCATGAAGAGTCCAAGTAATTTGAAGTCTTCAAATTTCAAGAATTTGATATTTCAGTCCTGTGGTAAATGGATCCCCAAACCCATGCTCAGTCACTGTTCTTCAATGTTGTTCCATTCCCAAGTACAACACAAAAGCTCTGTTTTCTAAAAGAGTAAAGGAATATAATGCCCTAACTAATCACATATTTGTCAACAATATTGCTAGGTCCTGGTTTTGTCTGGTGAGGTGCTCATTATGGAAACCTCAATTCTCTGTTTACAGGGGTAGTTGTGCGACCTAATATATGAAAATTAGTCCTCCTATACCAAAATAAAGTCTGAGATTAGTCAAGAACATCTTATTAAAATAATAAAAGATAGATTATATATATTTTATATATAATATACATTACACATTATAATGTATGTAATATATATTACATATATATTTAAAATGGAAGCATTCCTTCCAATAGAATGCCAACTGTGTTAGTTTCCCCTTACTGCTATAAGATATTACTTAGGGGCTTAAAACAACACAAATTTACTATCTTAGAATTCTGGACATAAGAAGACTAAAATGAATCTACAGGAATGTATTCTTCTGAAGGCATTAGGAGAGAATCTATTTTCATTCCTTTTCCAGCCTCTAGAGGACACCTACATTCCTTTCCTCTATCTTTAAAGTCAGCAGCAGAGTATCTTGTCTCCTCTCTGACCTCCTCCCTCTCCCTTAGAAGAATTCTTGTGATTACATTGGCCTGCTTGGATAATCGAGGTTAATCTCCCTAATTCAATATCTTTAATTTATTTACATCTGTAAAGCTTCTTATGCCCATATAAGACAACGTATAATCACAGGCAACAGGGATTAGAATGTAGGCATCTTGAGAGAAAAGAATGAAGAAGCATTATGCACCTATCAAATTAACAAATGTACAAGCATACCTTTTTTATTGTGCTTCACTTTATTGTGCTTTGCAGACAATGAGTTTTTTACAAATTGAAGGTTTATGGCAACCCTGTGTCGATCAATTCTCTTGGTGCCATTTTCAAACAGCATTTGCTCACTTCCTGTCTGTGACACGTTTTGGTAAATCTCACAATATTTCAAACTTTTCCATTATTATTATATTTGCTATTGTGGTCTGTGATCAGTGATCTTTGCTGTCACTATTATAATTCTTTTGGGGAGCCATGAACCATACTTATATAAGATGGTGAACTTAATCGATGAATGTTGTTTATGTTGGGACTGCCCCACCAACCAGACATTCCCCCATCTCTCTCCCTCTCCTCAGGCCTCCTATTCCTTGAGACACAAGAATATTGAAATTAGGCCAATTAATAATCCTACAATCACTTCTAAGTCTCCAAGTAAATGGAAGAGTTGCATGTTTCTCACTTTAAATTGAAAGCTAAAAATGATTATGCTTAGTGAGGAAGACATGTTGAAATCAGAGGCTGAAAGCTAGGCCTTTTATGCCAAAAAATTAACAAAGTTTTCAATACAAAGAAAATGCTCTTCAAGGATATAAAAAGTGCTACTCCAGTGAACACACAAATGATAAGAAAGCAAAAGGGCTTAACACTGATAATAAAAAAGTTTTAGCAGTCTGGATGTAGAAGATCAAACTAGCCACAAAATTCCATTAAACCAAAGCCGGTTCCAGAGTAAGGCCCTAACTCTCTTCAGTTCTGTGAAGGCTGAGAGAGGAAAGGCAGCTGCAGAAGAAACATTTGAAGCCAGCAGAGGTTGGTTCATGAGGTTTAAGAAAGAAGCCATCTCTATAATATAAAAGTACAAGGTGGAGAAGCAAGTGCTGATGAAGCAGCTGCAAGAAGTTATCCAGGAGATCTAGCTAATTAATGAAGGTGGCTACACTATACAACAGATTTTCAGTGGAGATGAAACAGCCTTCTAGCGGAAGAAGATGTCATCTAGGACTTTCATAGCTAGAGAGGAGAAGTTAAGCCTGGCTTTAAAACTTCATAGGACAGGCTGACTCTCTTGTTAGGGGCTAATGCAGGTGGTGACTTTAAACTGAAACCAATGCTTATTTACCATTCCAAAAACACTAGGGCCCGTATGAATTATGTTAAATCTGCTCTGCCTGTGCTCTAGAAATGGAACAACTAAGCCTGGATGACAGCACATCTGTTTACAACAGAGTTTACTGAATATTTTAAGCCCACTATTGAGACCTACTGCTCAGAAAAGAAAAGATTCCTTTCAAAATATTACTGCTTATTTACAATGCACCTGGCCACTCAAGAGCTCTGATGGAGAGGAACAACGAAATTAAAGTTATTTTCATGCCTACTAACACAATAGTCATTCTGAAGCCCTTTGATCATGGAGTAACTTCAATCTTTATGTTTATACATTTTGCAAGCAGAAAAGGAAAAAGAAGAGAATGGGAAAAAACCTAGATAGTGAGAGACTAGGACACTAGGACACTATAAAAGACGTCCCCAACAATAAGACTTCCATAATGCAAGATGGTTCAAAGAATTAAACTAGGTTTTTTAAAGTTTGTATAAGTTTTTTTGCTCTGCGATGGTTCACTATCTGTGGTGCCAATTATCTACTAAAAGTTCTTTTATATACATGACTTTTGGTTCTTCATTTCTTGGACAGTAGGTTAAGGACAAGTGAATACGCCCATAGCATTGTTTATGCCCAGTTGCAGATGAAGGAAGAATCACAGACACACAGGGGGGAGACAAAGTCAGCAGAATCGATGTAATTACAAGCCACACTGGAAATGGAGAGGGAGTTTGGGGATGTGTTTTTCATTTTAGTAATTTAGGAAAAGGGTTTGAATCAATGATACCTAAACTTTAAAAGCCTCAAAAACTACAACTTACATTTGCATTACCATACAAAACTCAGATGTTGCCAAGATTTTCCTTTATATTGAATTGTCCTTACCCATTATTCCAGTCTAGCTGCCAGTTTAGTGTCATATACATAGTACAGTTATCTCAGTGGAGATGGTTAGCAATAACATATGTAACAAAATTATTACTTTTTTAAAAAATACGTTTCTTTATTTAGAAAATATGTAAGTTGATATTCATAATTTACTTACCTAAAATATTCAAATTAAATCGAGCTTAAAAAGAAAAACCCTAACATTTTCCATACAGCTTTTATCACAAAATTTTTCCAAATATATTTTCACATAATTCTTTCAAACATCCATTGGAATC
Organism: Equus quagga; assembly: GCF_021613505.1. Classification (NCBI taxonomy): domain Eukaryota; kingdom Metazoa; phylum Chordata; class Mammalia; order Perissodactyla; family Equidae; genus Equus; species Equus quagga. The sequence goes on from NC_060281.1 coordinate 36,117,950, forward strand.
ATCAAATCATTTTCAGAACCCAGTACTCTGCCTGCCTAAGATATTCCTTATTTTCCTCAGTTATACCAATGCTCCAAACACTTACTTTACCTAACTACACCCAGCCTATAATATCCATTACTTTACAAGCTATATATCACAGTTTCATAAGTTATTTCTACCTCCTATACACTTCTCACAGCCTTGAAAAAAAGAGATATACGAGATGCTGACTTCTGCTGCATTACTTTAAAGCCTTTCTTGCTAAGATTCATAACACTTATTTTCTTACTATTGATAATGAGATATTAAAGAATACAGACCAAAAATTCTCTCACTATTAACTACTATTCAAAACAGAATAACATGTTGGAGAAAAGATTTAAGGTATTTTACTATATCTTTAACTAAACCAAAGATAGAAGACAAATTTTATGATAAATTATGCTTTAAAAGCAAGAAATTACAAAACATATTCTAGGTTTTTTTTAAATTAAGAAAATCTTTCCATAGGAATTACATCGGCTCTTTAATCAGTATTTACAACAAATTCCGTGCTTCATTTTCAGTTAAGAAGAGGACACCTTTGTTTTATTAGGTTTGTGCCACTGAAAAAAATTTAAGATTGATGTTTGATCTTGATTTCACATGGCCGTTTTCTCCATTAGAGAGTGACTAGTATTTAGGCAGACTTCTTTACTTCATATCTGTTACAAATAACTCTGTGACACTGTGAGAGTATGTGATCAATAAGCACTGATAGACTGAGTGAATGAAAGATAGGTTGACGAACGGATAGTTGAATGAACCATTGGTGAAGAGATGCTCTATTACACTGTTAACGTCACAGCATCTGGGCTCACTCCCACCCCAGTAGTCTCTTTACTGCCCCTCTTACATCTTTGTTTCTCAGGGTGTAGATTACAGGGTTGAGGCTAGGGGTGACAACAATATAAAAGAGGGCAATGAACTTGCCTTGATCTTGAGAATTTCCTGATGATGGCTGGAGATATATGCACATGACTGGAATGAAAAAGAGGGATACAACCAGAAGATGGGCTCCACAGGTCCCAAAGACTTTCTGAAGGCCAGTTGTTGACTGCATCCTCAGCACAGCCCTGGCAATGGCACTATAGGAGCTAAGGATGAGAATAAGTGGTATGATCACAAAAATGGAGCTCATGACCATGAGGGTCAGCTCATTAGCATGAGTATCAACGCATGATAATCGCAGTAGTGCTGGAACTTCACAGAAGAAGTGATCCACTTGGTGATGTCCACAGAGTGGTACCCAGAAAGTAAAGGAAGAATGAATGGCTGAGGTGGTAAAGCCACTCACCCATGAAGCCACAGCTAACAGACGGCAGAAACGAGGGTGCATGAGGACAGTGTAATGCAAGGGTCTACATACAGCTACATAACGGTCGTAGGACATCACTACCAGTAGCACACATTCAGCTGTTCCCAGTGCAAGGACAAAGTAAAGTTGAATCATGCAACCAGCATGAGAGATGGTTTTCTCTGGGCCCCAGAGGTTGACCAGCAACTGAGGGATGGAGCTGGTGGTGTAGCAGAGATCCAGAAAAGAGAGGTTTGAGAGGAAGAAGTACATGGGAGTGTGGAGATGGGAGTCCAGGTGTGACAAGATAATGATGAACAGGTTGCCTATCAACGTCATCAAGTAGTACATCAAGATAACCACAAAGAGAACTACTTCCAAATGAGGCCAATTAGAAAAACCCAGCAGAACAAAGTAGCCTCCAGAACTTGCATTTTTTGCCTTCATTATTCATTTTTTTCCTGTACCTGAAGAAAGAATTACATAAACGCAAAGGCTGCCATTTTCCAACCTTGCAAATAGATAGAGAAATAACTACCATTATGACAGTAGAATTTTGATTGATTTGGTTTTTTATTTCATTCAGACATTTGTCCTGTTGTAGATACAACCAATAATTTCTCAAATGAATGAGTTCCTTCTATGCATCCCTAAGTTAGCATTTGGATAGATGAAGATTAAAGATGTTCCATAGCCAGAAGATGATTTTCATAAAGAATAATCTTCTTTTTTACAGGAAAACTTCAAATGTATTCCCTTTTTCACACTTTCAGGCTATTTCCAATTTTTGTGGTTACAGGAAAGAAATATCTATAATTAATAATCTTACATATAGATGAAGGTTTACCATGACATGAAAAATAATTCAGTAGTAACTTTAAAATATTAATATTGGGTAAAAAATAAACTTCAATTGAATATGATTATAGAAATAAAAAATATTCTTATTTGTTTATTTATGCTACCAGCTTATTTCCAGACAAAAAAGAACATATAAATGGAAGTATAAACAAAGACACATGTGTGAGGACACAGACACCAACTTATGAATATTCATAATAGTCCTGATTAGCTGAGAAGTGAAATAGATTGAGAAACTCAATGATGGAATGCTTCCAAACCTAAATGAGAGTATAAATAATTTTGAAAGGCAAAAAAAATTACAGAATTGAAGAAAACTGTAGAGAGGGAGCAACAGAGAAAGGGAGGGTGTTTGGAGCAGGAAAGTGGAGAGGGATTCTAACAGTGGTACTTGGAATTGAAAGTGTGAGACCTGGACAATAAGGGTTAAAGGTAGTTTTCACAGGGGGACCGCCCTGTGGCCCAGTGGTTAAGTTGGGTGCATGCCACTTCAGTGGCCCAGGTTCAGTTCCTGGGCGCACACCTACACTACTTGTTGGCAAACATGCGGTGGCAGCAACTCACATACGAAATAGAGGAAGATTGGCACAGATGTTAGCTCAGGGAGAATCTTTCTCAGCAAAAGAAAAACAAAAAAAAGATAGTTCCCACTAAATTTCATGTAATTTACAATAATTAAAACATAATTTAAATTGTCATAATTTATAATTACTTCATATGTCTTAGATTTTCTACATTTTGGAACAGAACTTCTGAATAGAAAATACACTAATTTTTAATACACAAAGATATGTGAATATTGCATAAAATCCCAAACAAGTTCCTCTTGTGGTTGTTTATTGTAAAAAATAAAGTTAAGAAATTCAACTGTGTGCCAACAGTTTGGGTTTTTAGTTGCTTATTTCTATTGTGCATTATCAGTCTTTCATAGAAAAGATAAATATGTTTACTATATAGTTACTACTATAAGACATAGTAACTCACCATTTAAATATTTCTAAATAGGCTTGCCACTTCTGCTCCTCCCATACTCTCTGATAGAATATGGCAAAAGACAAATTCAACCAAAACAGATCTACCAGCAGACTTTAGAGGGACTTTTACTGGCTCAAATACTGTAATCTTGACTATTAAAAAAGATACAAGGGGGGCCAGCCCAGTAGCACAGTGGTTAAGTTCGCACATTCTGCTTTGGAGACCCAGGGGTCGCTGGTTCAGATCCCCGGTGCGGACATGCATTGCTTGGACCTGCATCACTTGTCAGTCCGGTTCAGATCCCCGGTGTGGACTTATGCACCACTTGTCAAGGCGTGCTGTGGCAGGAGTTTCACATATAAAGCAGAGAAAGATAGGCACCTCGGGGCCAGAAAAAAGAGGAGAATTGACGGCGGATGTTAGCTCAGGGCTAATATTCCTCAAAAAAAAAAAAAAAGATACAAGAGTTATCTGATTGGTTGAGTTATGCTGGAGAGCTAGGAACATTGAATGTGGCTCAGGGTGATTCAGACAGGCACAAAGATATCTACACACCATTGAGTATTTTGGGAATGAAAGGATCATTAACCTTTTGAGGCATGATGGAAAATTCCACAGGATATTTTCAAATTTCCCTGAATAAGAGGTAATACACCATAAGATATTTGAACTCAAAAGCAGTGGGTACGTGTTCTGACGCAGACATAATTTTCTTCCCTTACAAAGCTGCCTGAATTCCTTACTGCATTAATTAAAAGAAAGTGGCAGTTGTGTGATATTTCTTTAACTGTTGTATAACCTGTCTTTCAGCATTCTTCTAAAAGTAAAAAGAGATAGAGGAAAAGGAACCCCAAAAATACAGAATTAATGAAAACAAAAGTTTGGAGCTTTATGGTTTGACTTTCTTCTTAGTGGAAAAGAGGGAAATGAACTCTCTCGCAAAGGTAGCTTTTATGGACTGTGGAATAAAAAGTCTTCTCTCTTCCTTTATGTCAAACATTATCAGGGAAACGGATGGCTTAGCACTCTCTTCTCAACCCCATGGTTACCAATGGACATTTTTCTAATTCTTGTCATATTCGCTCTTTTATAGCAAACCTGGTTCTTAAGTGGTGCTCCATCAACTTCTTTCAGTACCGACCTTCCTGTGTTTATCCACGTTCCTTGTCATTCTCTTCCTGGTCTATGTCCTCATCATGTCTAAACTGATACAGGGCTCTCTGGTTGCCATGTGACCTGAGAACATTAACTTAATAGTCCTCCTATACCATCTTTGCTAATGTATGAAATCTAACTATGGAAAGCAGAGTCTGAAAATAGCTATGATTATCATTGTTATGGGAGAGAGAGAGCCTGGGTTTGTCCAACAGATTTGCTTTTGGCAGAACCTGGGAACTCTTTAGGGCATTTAAGTTATCAGGGGATGGTCCCCGTATCCCAGAGCAAATGGGGCCTTTATGGAAACAAAAAGAATAATATGACTTTCTTTCCTTGACTGGGGGCATTGGGAGGATAAATCCCAAAGTTGCAATTAATGCTCTTCCAGGAGCTGTCCTGGTTACAATGTTGTAATGTTCACGAGACAAAACTCTTCACAGAAATGCCTTCAGCATTGGGTTGTACTAGCACTTAAATGACAATGAATTTATCAGCAACCAACATGGAAAAAAGTTGCTTTGGGTTGTACTAACAATGAAAAGTATCCATTGTACCGTCATCTGATTTTTTTCCACAGCTTCCCCTGGGGCTAAGTCCCAAATTTACAAGACAACTGATTAGAAGTAGGGGAGGTTTGGGAGCCAGGAAATAGAAAACTGGAACACATTACAATTAAATTCCTATTTAACATGGTATTCTTTGAGAGCCTACCTATATCATTTATGCATTCCTGATTGTCTTTTAGATTTAATTCCAAGTTTATCCCTTCAAAAGTTTAGAAAATTATCCCAATATCACTCAAACCTTTTATACTGAACCTTTAGATGATCTTTACTAATTTTGTTTACTATTTCAAAGATCTTCCGTTAACAACTTCCCGTGACTTCTCCTAAAAATCTTTGTCAGGGTGGGATTTTTGTTTCCTAATATCTAATCACACAGCTGATGCTACAGCCTGTTTTTTAGTATTACATGTCTACTCATCTAAGTCTTGCGGGGTCCACAGGCATTAACTAGAAAGTCTTAAGCTTATGTGTCTCTTATTTCCACTCGAAACATCAACAGTGCTTTGGTTCTAAAATGAGCCACATTCACACGTCACTTGCCTTTCACATCTGAACTCTTTGTCTGTGTTCATTTGGTGTTGCATATTGGCTTCTGATTTTACACTGGGTCTGACATGCCCTCTCTAATAAAATAGCAAACACTTTTAATGCATTTAATATGAGTTGGGCACTATTTTAAACATTGTACATATATTGATCTTTTTATCCCCACCACAACCATACAACACAGATTAGTTTTATTATCCAGCCTCTACAGATGAGGAAATTGCGGCACAGAGAACTTAAGCCACTCACTTATCCATTGCCACAATGTTACTTAGTGGTGGAGACAGGATTTGAACCCAGGTATTCTGGCTCCAGAGTTGGAACTTTTTGTCGCTGATATGCTGTTGAGCTCAATCACACACATTTACAAAAACATGTGAGAGATAAACCACTGCCATGCAAAACCATGTTCCATTAACATGAACCATTAAAGTCTCCTCTGATTTTTAAGAGAAAATGATGTAATAGTCTGTTTCTTTAAGGATAGAAAAGTCTAAAACATTTTCTTAGGTATATTACATTAAGATCACCCAATATTAATCTTAAAACAATTTTCTTTTTTCAGTTGATTTCTCAGACTGATTAGGGAAAAAATATTCTAAAATATTATAGGAAAAGTTAAACCAGAATTGGCAGATGTTTTGCCCCTTTGTACTTGTTTTTACTTTAATTTAAAATTTAATAAATGTTTTATGTAGTTTTATATAATATATAACATTACATATAACATTTTATATATTACATAAACACTAGAAAACAATATATAAACATTATATAATTTTTATATGTATACATGATGTGTAAACATTATATATAATTATATATATAAATGTAAACTTTAGATAATATATAAAAATTATATATATATAAAATAAACACTATACAATAACTTCACTGGATCACCTGTGAAACAGTCAGCTCTTCCATTCTTCTCCATCCCAGATACCTTTCATGAATAATCAACCACTTTGAAATATTTTGTTCCATTAGATGTTTAACTATACACTTACAATAATAAACTTAAATTGCTCATTCTTCTTTTTTTAGATAATATCTACAAATCCAACCAGAGAAAACTTATTTTTCCTTATGCACCCTGTAATTAACAAGCACACTTACTGTCTCCTGCAATGATTCCACCACACTGCACTTGATCAGTTAAGGCTCCTGTAACAATCTATGCAACAGATAAGGAGGTCCTTGACTAGGATAAGAGCAGTAAAATTAAAAAGAAGAGAAAAGCCTAAAACAGTGATGCAGCAGGTGACTTGGAAATTTATTGAATGTAATTCTTCTGGAAAGAGACGAGCCCAAATTAATGGTAATGTTTTAAGTCTTGAGGACTGAGCAAGAGGTGTTGTTTTTGTCAAGGAGATTAACATCGTGAAACACTTTTAGCACAGAAGTTTAAAAGGACTCTAGAAAAACTAGAGGTGAATTCCAAGAAAGATGTAAGTAAAGGTTTTATTAGTTACCTGTGAAAAGAAATGGAATTCAATTGCAAAAAGACAGTAAATAGGTATTCTGAAGAGGTTTAAAAAGATAAAATTTTTGTTAATTTTGTAATATTTATTTTTTTTAGACACTAAAGAAATCCAAGCACTTAAAATTATATTATGATATCATGGGATAAAAGGTTTAAGTGTACAATAAATTAATATATTATATGATAAATATTTTAACAAGAATTAATACTGGGAAATTGGAGGTTGGACAATAGTAGTTTCTGCAGACACTTCTAACTCTGAAAGTTTGTAACACTATTCCCCCAGAAGAGGTCTCTGGAGTGAAATAAAAGTACTTATGAAAAACACCGATAAGTCTCAGATTTAAGTTTCTTTCTGTGTATGTACTATGATGTCTGTATGGGGATAGTGAGGAGGAGTGAAGGACCAAGTGGGCACTGGGGAGAGGAGTGTTGAAATGCTCTGCAGAGAAACTTCTTTAAAATTTGCTTCTGAAATTTCCTGCTATTATCTCAATTATTTCCCCACTAAGCAAATAGTAGAGTTAACCACACCATGGAGAGTTCAACTCCTTCTACTCTCAGGGGATTTATTATCTCAGATTGCAAATTCTTAAGCACAGCAAATCTTCTAGGCATTTTTCTCTACATTCCACAGGAAACTATCATGAAACAGATAATGCAAACTAATGACTGAAGCTAACTGAGTTTTCTAAGTGAGTCATAGGTAAAGGGCATTTCTGAAAGGTCACATTAATAGGGCTTTTAATAATTAATCTTGACTGCTCAACTATGTACATCAACCTCTTTGTTAATATATAGTTTCTATGTAACATCATACTCAACGGTGAAAAAATGAAAGCTGTTCCTCTAAGAAAAGGAACAAGACAAGGATGACCACTTTCACCACTCTTAGCATAGTATTGGAAGTCCTAGCCAGAGCAATTAGACGAGAAAAAGAAATAAAAGTTTAGGAAATTGGAAAGGAAGAGGCAAACTGTTCCTATTTGCAGATGACATGATTTTATAGAGAGAAACTCCTAAGGAATCGACCAAAAAACTACTAGAAATAACAAATACAATAAAGTTTCAGGGTACAAAATCAGCATACAAATTCCAGTCGTAATTATATGTGCTGACAACAAACTAGTGGACAGAGAAATCAAGAATACAACCCCATTTACAATCACAACAAAAAGAATAAAATACCTAGGAATAAATTTAACCAAGGAAAGACCTATACACTGAAAACTGTAAGACATTTTTCAAAGAAATCAAAGAAGACATAAAAAAATGTAAAGAGATTCCATGCTCATGGATTGAAAGAATTAATACAGTTAAAATGTCCATATTACTCAAGCAATCTACAGATTCAATGCAATTGAATTCCTATCAATTCCAACAATATTTTTCATGGAAATAGAACAAATAATCCTAAAACTTATATGGAACAACAAAAGACCCAAATAGTCAAAGAAATCCTGAGGAAAAAAAGAACAAAGCTGGAGGTCTCACTCCCTGATTTCAAAGTATGCTAATAAAATATAACAATCAAAACAGCATGGTAGAGGCAGAAAAACAGATAGTCAGATCAATGGAACAGAATTGAGAGCCCAGGAGTAAACCTACACATTTAAGAAAAGCTAATTTTCTACAAAACAGTCAAGAACATGCTGAACATCCATTTCAATGGAGAAAGGAAATTCTCTTCAATAAATGGTGTTGGGAAAACCAGACAGCCACGTGCAAAAGAATGAAATTAGACCACCATGTTATGTCACACACAAAAGTTACTTCAAGATGGGTTAAAGATACTAATGTAAGATCTGAAACCCATAAAAATCTTAGAAGAAAACATAGGCAGTACACTCTTTACTTTTTAGACATGTCTCCTCAGGTAAGAGAAACAAAAGAAAAAAACAAATGGGACAACATAAAACTAAAAAGCTTCTAACATCAAACAAAACCATTAACAAAATGAAAAGGCAATATATCATTTGGGAGAAGATATTCACAAATCATAGATCTGATAAGCATTAATATGCAAAATATACAAAGAATTCATACAACTCAATAGCATAAAAACAATCTGATTAAAAAATGGGCAAAGGACTTGAGCAGACATTTTTCTAAAGAAGACATACAAATGGCCAACAGGTACATGAAAACATGATGATAATAATCATCATGGAACTGAAAATCAAAATCAAAATGATATGTCACCTCACATCTGCTAGAATGTCTATTATCAAAAAGACAAGAGATAACAAGTGTCAGCGAGGATCTGGAGAAAAGACAACCCTTGTATACTGTTGGTGGAAACACAAATTGGCACTGCCACTATGGAAAACAGTATGGAAGTCCCTCCAAAACTAAAAATAAAACTACCATATCATCCAGATAGTCCCTCAATATGTCTGTTGCACCTTCCATGACAGTATATAGTTTTACTTATTACTGCATGTTATTTCACTGTATGGATATATCAATTTTCCTTTAGCAGTACTCCTATTAATAAAAATTATATTCTTTGTAGTTATAATCTTATGAATTTAAATTTTTAATGAATATAAATAAATATTATGAATAAATCTTTTATATTTATTTATACATAATAGAGATCAGTGCCTTTTGGAAGCCAGGAAAGGGATAAATAGCTATAGCAGGGGTCTGAGTTCAGGGCAGGAGATGTGAGATAGGGCAAATAGAATGTTTTCTGTGCAGCTTGGGAGGGCAGCAGGACCCACTCCCAATATCAAAAAAATATCAAATTGCCTCATGAAAAAATATTCATGAGGTGAAGCACAGGAAAAGTGGGATGCGGGAGCCAAAATCAAGATTTGGGCCTGGGGGAGATGAGGGAGGGGAAGCTGGGATTGGAGGGCCCCAGCCCTTTTGAGTTTACCAGTCCACAAGTATTGTGGGTTGGAAATCAAAGCTTCAGCTTTTAAATTTTTTCCAGAAAAATGTCAAGCCCCCTGGCAACCTCCCTTTACTCCTTTTCTAGAAAGGATATGGGGTGTCAAGGTGAGAGAGAAGTTGGTGTACTAGTATATATAATGGCATGTGGTATATATCAGAAGGAAATGAAAATAGGATGTCAAAGATATATACATCCCATGTTCATTACAGCATTATTCACAATAGTCAAGACATGGAAACAACTTGGCTGTCCACCTACAGATGAATGGACAAAGAATATAGGTATATATATTTAATGGAATATTATTCAGCCATGAAAAGAGGGAAATGAGTTTTGCAACAACATGGACAGGCCTTGAAGGCATTATGCTTAGTGAAATAAGTCAGATAGAAAAAGACAAATACTGGATGCTCTCACTTTCATGTGGAATCAAAAAGGCCAAACTCATAGAAATAACAAGTAGAATGGAGGTTGCCAGGGGCTAGGATTAGGAGAAATGAGGAGATGTTGGTCAAAGGGTGTAAACTCCCAGTTATAAGTGGAATAAATTCTGGAGATCTGATTTGCACATGGTGATTATATACACTTTCAAGTATAATACATTTGAAAGTTGTTAAGGGAGAAAATCTTAAATGTATTCATCACCAAAAAAAATTGCAATTATGTGAGGGGATGGATGTGTTAACCTTATAGTGGTAATCATTTTGTAACATATATGTGCATAAATCATCAGATTGTATACCTTAAACTTATATATGTTATATAACAATATTATCTCAATAAAGTTGAAGAAAAAATAAAAATATAAATAAATAAAACTAGTGGGTGAAAGTAAAGGGAAAAATAGAATTCTACCTAATTTCAACAAAGGTGCTTATGAACTACCAAGGGAAACATAGTAACATTATAGTCAAGAAGCATGGCAGACATCAGGTTAACCAAGTGATCAAAGTTAATATCACCAGTAACGGAATAAATAAATACTATGTATCTTCTAATAAGATGCACTCAAGAGGACACAATATTACTTCTGTGGCATTACTGTAAAAAATGAACAATGTAATTAAGCATAAATATAAGGCAAACCTAAATTGAAAGATGATTATACGTAATGAATGGCCTGTATTCTTCAACAATGTTAAGCTCATTAAAGACAAAGACTGAGAAATGGTTCCAGATTAAGGGACACTAAGAGACATAAAACCTAAATCCAATTTGGGATCATAGATCAGATCTTTTCTTTAGGATATATCCACAGGAGCACTTGGGGGTAGGTGTGTATTATATTCTGTAATATTTTAGAAAAATATTTCAATGCATGTAAACATATCATTATAGACAGACAATGAAAGGAACCATGGTAAATGTTAATAAGTGTGAAATATGCTGAAGGTCTATGGTGAGTCTTTGTACTATTTGTCTCTTCTGTAAGTTTTTTTGTTGTTGCCCAATTATAACTGGAACATGGTGGGTTTGAATTTGAAAATTTATTTTGTTTGAAATCACTTGATATTGTCATAACGTGTGATAATTAGTGACGTTCCAGTCCCACATTTGTAAAACAGAGATACAAGAAGTGAACCTGAAGCCAAAAAAAGAGCAGAGAATGAGTGTGTCTGGGCTGGAAGCCAGAGCTAGTTTCTGTGATTACCTGGATGACATATTTGTGCTGATAATCCTGTCCTGCTGAGACACAATAGGAAGAGATAACCAAGCATGTGTGTAGGGATGCTGCACAGGACTAAGCATAAGATGAAGCAGATAAAGATTGAGAGACATCTGTCTGAATGAGAAGGAGAATTTTACTGAAGTAAAGAAGCAGCTGGTGCTTCAATGCATTTAGCCTCCATTCTCAGCTGCAAAAAGGCTGTCTTCATTGTTAGCCTTTCAGAAAAATTGCCTGTCGCTCAAATTCACGTGTGTTGGGTAAATGCCAATTCGCCAAATGTTGGTCTGAGGTGTAGGCTGGCAATGGGAGGACCTCAGAGTTTCTAGCTTACCTTGGGTGTTGTTGACTATAAGAAAGGTTATAGGGGGCCGCCCGGTGGCACAGCAGTTAAGTTTGCGAGCTCCAGTTTGGCGGACTGAGATTCACTGATTCAGATCCCGGGCGTGAACCTAGCACCACTCATCAAGTCATGCTGTGGCAGGCATCCCACATATGAAATAGAGGAAGATGGGCACAGATGTTAGCTCAGGGCCAATCTTCCTCAAAAAAAAAAAGGACATCAGAGCTAAAAATCAATTGTCATTACCCTGATTTTGTCACATACAAGTTGGGTTTTTTTGTTTTCTTTGTATCGTTTTTTTGCTTTTTGTTGAGGTAACACTGATTATAACATTATATAAATTTCAAGTGTACACGATTATTTTTCAACTTGTGTATAGAGTACACATGTTCAATACCAAAGGTCTAGTTCCCATCTATCAAGATACATATGTGCCCCATTATCCCTCTCACCTTCCCCCTACCTCTTTCCCCTATGGTAACCACCACTCTGCTCTCTGTATCTATATGTTTGTTTGTTTATCTGCCACATATGAGAGAAATCATATGGTATTTGTCTTTCTCCCTCTGACTTTTTTCACTTAGCGTAATACCCTCAAGGTCCAATCATGTTGTCGCAAATGGCAAGACTTTATCTTTTTATGGCTGAGTAGTATTCCATTGTATATATATATACCACATCTTCTGTATCCGTTGATCTGTCAATGGGCACTTAGGTTGCTTCCAAGTTTTGGCTATAATGAATAATGTTGCAATGATCATAGGGGTGTACATATCTTCTTAAATTATTGATTTCATATGCTTTGGATAAATATCGAGAAATGGAATAAATGTATCATACAATAGTATTTTTAATTTTTTGAGGAATCTGCATACTGTTTTTCATAGTGGCTTCACCAATTTACATTCACACCAGCAGTGTACGAAGCTTTGCTTTATTCCACATGGTTTTTATTTGCATTTCCCTAATAATTAGTGATGCTAAACAACTTTTCATGTGCCTGCTGGCCATCTGTATACCTTCTATGGAAAAATGTCTATTCAGATCCTCTGACCATTTTTGACTTGCGTTGCTCAGTTTTTTGTTGTTGAGTTGCATCAGTTCTTTACAGCTTTTGGATATTAATCCCTTAGCAAATATATGATTTGTGAATATCTTCCCCCAATTGATAGGTTGTCTTTTGGTTTTGTTGATGGTTTCCTTTGCCATGCACAAGTTTTTTTGTTTGACGCAGTCCTATTTGTTTATTTTTTATTTTGTTTCCCTTGCCTGAGGAAACATATTTAAGAAGACATTGCTAATATCAATGTCAAAGACTGCTGTGCCTCTGTTTTCTCACAAAAGTTTTAGGGTTTCAGGTCATATTCAAGTCTTTAATCCATTTTGAGGTAATTTTTGTGTATGGGGTAAGATAGTCGTCTAGTATCATTATTTTACAGGTGGCTGTCTGGTTTTCCCAGTACCATTTAGTTTTTGGTGTACAGATCTTTCACCTCTTTGGTTAAGTTTATTCCTAGGTATTTTATTCTTTTTGTTGCAATTGTAAATGAGATTGTATTCTTAATTTCTCTTTCTGCTTCTTTGTTGTTAGTGTATAGAAATGCAACCAATTTTTGTATGTTGATTTTGTATCCTGCAACATGACTGTATTCATTTATTATTTCTAAAAGTTTTTTAATGGATTCTTTAGGGTTTTCTATATATAAAATCATGTCGTCTGCCAAGAGTGACAGTTTCACCTCTTCTTTTCCAATATGCTTCCCTTTTATTTCCTTTTCTTGCCTGATTGCTCTGGCTAGGACTTCCAATACTATGTTAAATAAGAGTGGTGACAGTGGGCATCCTTGTCTCATTCCTGTTCTTAGAGGGATAGCTTTCTGTTTCTCTCCATTGAGGATGATATTTGCTGTGGATTTGTCACGTATGGCCTTTATTATGTTGAGGTGTTTTCCTTCTATACCCATTTTATTTAGTTTTTATCATAAATGGATGCAGTATCTTGTCAAATGCTTTCTCTGCATCCATTGAGATGATCATGTGATTTTTATTCTTCATTTTGTTAATGTAGTGTATCACATTGATAGATTTGCAGATGCTGAACGATCACTGCACCCCTGGAATGATGTATGATATTTTTAATGTATTATTGTATTTGATTTGATAGTATTTTGATTGTTGTATAATATATTCCATTTACTAGTATTTTTTTGAAGATTTTTGCATCAATGCTCATCAGTGATATTGGCCTGTAATTTTCTTTTTTGGTGTTGTCCTTGTCTGGTTTTGGTATCAGGATAATGTTGGCTTCATAGAATGAATTAGGAACCCTCCCCTCCTCTTCAATTTTTTGGAAGAGTTTGAGAAGGACAGGTATTAAGTCTTCTTTGAATGTTTGGTAGAATTCACCAGGGAAGCCATCTGGTCCTGGACTTATTTTTGGGGAGGTTTTTGATTGCTGTTTCGATCTCCTTACCGGTGATCAGTCTATTCAAATGCTCTACTTCTTCTTGGTCCAGTTTTGGAAGGTTGTATGTTTCTACGAATTTATCCATTTCTTCCATATTATCCAATTTGTTGGGATATAGCTTTTCATAGTATTCTCTTATCTTTTGTATTTCTGAGGTGTCCATTGTAATTTCTCCTGTATCATTTCTGATTTTATTTATTTGAGCCCTCTCTCTTTTTTTCTTTGTGAGTCTAACTAAGGGTTTGCCAATTTTGTTTATCTTTTCAAAGAACCAGCTCTTGGTTTCATTAATTTTTTCTTTTCTTTTTTTTTTTTTTTTTTGGTCTCTATTTCATTTATTTCTGCTCTGATTGTCATTATTTCCTTAATTCTACTGACTTCAGGCTCCATTTTCTTTTTTCCTCCTAGTTATTTTAGGTATATTGTTAGACTATATATTTGAGACTTTTTTTGTTTCTTAAAGTAGGCCTGCATTGCTATATACTTCCCTCTTAGAACTGCTTTTGCCACATCCCATAGGTTTTGGTATGTTCACTTTCAATTTCCGGCAGATATTTCTTCATTTCTCCTTTGATTGTTCATTGATCCAATAGTTGTTCAGTAGTATGTTGTTTAGTCCCCACGTATTCATGACTTTTCCGGCTTTCTTCTTGTAGTTGATTTCTAGTTTCATCCCATTGTGGTCAGAAAAGATGCTTGATATGATTTCACTCTTAAATTTATTGAGACTTGTTTTGTTTCTCAACATATGGTCTATATTTGAGAATGTTCCATGTGCACTTGAGAAGAATGTATATTCCACTGCTTTTAAATGGAGTGGTCTTTATATATTAGGTTCAACTAGTGTAATGTGTCATTGAAGGCCAATATTTCCCTGTTGACTTTCTGTCTGGGTGATCTATCCATTGATGTAAGTAGAGTATTAATGTCCCCTACCATCATTGTGTTACCGTCAGTTTCTCTTTTTCAGGTCTGTTAACAGTTGCTTTGTATACTTCGGTGTTACTATGTTAGGTGCATATATATTAATAAATGTTAAGACTACCTGATGGATTGGCACCTTTATCATTGTATAATGCCCATCTTGTCTTTTGTTATCATTTTGGCTTGAAGTCTATTTTGTCTAATATAAATATGGCTACACTTGCTTTTTTTGGTCACCATTTGCTTGGGGTATAATCTTCCATCCCTTCACTTGGAGTCTATGTTTGTCTCTAGAACAGAGATAGGTCTGCTGTAGGCAGCATTTTGTTGGGTCTTGTCTTTTTGTCCATCTAGCCACTCTGTGTCATTTCAGTGGTGAATTCGATCCATTTGCATTTTGGGTGATTATTGATATACGAGGACTTAATACCCCTATTTTGTCTTTTGTTGTCTGGTTACTCTATATTTCCCTTATTTCTTTTTCCTTGTGATTTGGTCTAATATTTCAGTTTGGCGGTTTTCTATGATGTGTTTCTCAGTTTCCTCTTTTTTTTGGTTCATGATTCAACTCTGAATTTTTGTTTTGTGGTTACCGAGAGGTTTGTATAAAATATCCCATAAATGAGATAGTCCTGTTTCTGCTGATGGCATTTTATCTTTACTTGCCTATGTGGTTTCCATCCTTTTCCTCTTCCCCTTCTGTTTTTGTTGTTACAAATTATCCCTTTTTGTATTGTGAATTTGTTACCAAATTGAAGCTGTTATAGTCATTTTTAATGTTTTCTTTCCCTTTAACGTTATGTTATAATTAAGTGTTTACTACTCTATTCTGATACAGAGTTACAATTTTCAGATTCTGTCTGCCTATCACTTGCTTAAAGCTTTGTATACCTTTGACTTTTTGTTTCAGGTAGGAAAGCTCTTTGCAAGATTTCTTGTAAGGTATGTCTAGAGTGATGAATGCTGTCAGCTTTTGCTTGTCCAGAAAAGCCTTTATTTCTCCTTCATATTTAAAAGATAACTTTGCTGGATAGAGTATTCTTGGCTGACTTGTTATCTTTCAATATTTTGCGTATGTCATTCCACTCTCTCCTGGCCTGTAGAGTTTCCTGTAAGAAATCTGCTGATAGCCTAATGAGGGTTCCTTTGTAGGTTACTGCTTTTTTCCTCTGGCCCCTAATATCTTCCTTTGCCATTGACTTTGATAATTTTAATATAATATGCCTTGGAGAAGGTCTTTTTGTGTTGAGATAATTATGTGTTCTATTATCTTCATGTACTTGTGTATCCAGTTCTTTCCCCAGGTTTGGGAAGTTCTCAGATATTATTTCTCTAAATAAGTTCTTTGTTCCTTTCTCCTTCTCTTCTCCTTCTGGGATACACATTATCCTTAGGTTGCTTTTCCTAAATGAGTCAGATATTTCTCATAGCATTTCTTAATTTGTTTAAAATCTTAGTTCTCTCCCTCTTCCACCTGAATCATTTCTAGATTTCTTTCTTTGAGCTTGTTAATCTCTCTTCCATAAGGTCTTCTCTATTTCCAATGCTTTCTACTTTCTTTTTTATCTCATTTATTGAATTATTCGGCTCCAGAATTTCTGTTTGGTTCTTTTTTAGATGTTCTATCACTTTGGTGAAGCACCCCTTCTCTTCATTAATTTTATTCTGAGCTCATTGAACTGTCTTTTTGAGTTTTCCTCTACTTTGTTGAGTTTCTTCATGACAACTATGTTGAATTCTCTATCAGTTATATCATAAACTTCTATGACTTCAAGTTTAGTTTCTGTAGAATTGTCACTTTGTTTTTGTGATAACATGTTACCATAGTTTTTCATGGTGTTCAATGACTTGTTCTTCTGCCAGTGCATTTAGAATAGCAAATTCCTTTCTTAATTAGATAAGGCTTTGTTTACTTTGATTCAGAGCTGTTTCTGGTTTCATTTTAAAGCCTGTACTTTCCACCCTCCACTGCCTCTGCCAGAGGTGTTGTCCATGCCTTCGATGTGTTGTTTGTGCCTCCAGTGCTGCTGGTGCCTTGCTGCTTACGATGTCACTTCAGTCATGAGCATCACCACAGGGGTCACTGGGCTGATGAGCACCACTGCTGCTTCTGGGGTCACCTGGGTCCCAGGTTCCCACAGTGAAATGGGAGGAGGGGAAGGAGGCAAGAGTGAGGGTCACAAGTACCTCTGCCACATCCAGGTTTGTTGGGTCTGAGGTGCCACTGCCATGAGTGGGATGGCAAGACCACAGGCATCACAGAAGCTGGGGGAGACCAGGTTCATAGGCTCTGCTGTCACTGCTTCCACACTCTTCATGGCCTGAGGCACTGCTGCCACATGCATCACCTGTGCTGCTTCTCCTAGGTTTTCCAGTGATGCTGGCATCACTGCTGCTTGGGCACTTGGTTTTCAGGTGTCACCACTGCAGCCAGGTGGGTTGGGTTCACAGGTGCCATCACTACTGCCAAGAGAGGATGGGGACTGGGTCACAGGCACCACCACAATTCCTGGAGCTTCTGGTCTTGGGCAGCGGAGCGTTTCCTAGAACCTCAGGTTATGGTTACTGCCAATGCCACTGGGGGCACTAGGGTTGGATACAGCCCCCACTGCTGAAGGGGCCATCATCAGAGGCACCACAGCTAGGGCAGAGGGTAAGGGACTGGGCCACAGTCACCATTGTAGTCACTGGAGCCTCTAGTCTCTGGTGCCACAGAAGTTCTTGAAGGCTGTGTCATGGGAGCCACCCACCACTGCTGGGAGAAGTGGAGGGGCTGAGTAACGAATGCCATTGTGGTTTCTAGATCCTCTGGTCTCAGGTACTGTCACAGTTCCTGGAACTTCTGGTCATGGGCACTGCTGCCACTGCCAAAGGTACTAGGGTTTTGAATGAAGCCTCCACTACTGGGAAGGCCAAGGTCGGAGGAGCCACCACCAAGGGAGTAGGTGGCGACTGGGTCACAGGTGCTACAGTGGTTCCTACAGCCTCCAGGAGCATAGGTTGCCTAGTTCTGTTCACGGGTTTTACTGAAGTTCCGGGAGCCTCCAGTCTTAGGAGCTGCCACCACTTCTCCCCTGATTCTACCACTCCACCAGGTCCAATCGACCCACCTTCATATATATAGATGTATGGATGTCTCAGGTGTTCTGGTATGCTGTGCAGAGGATCCTTTGTTGGTCTATGGATGTCCTACTGGTTGTCACTTCAGGGGAGAGACAAAGGGAGTAACTCTCTATGCCATGAGGTTGACATCACCCCTTACAAGCTGTTTAAGCTTAGGTAAGTCACATATTTTCTTCATTGCAGTTTCCCCACTTACAAAGTGAGAAAAAACTTATAATTATCATCCTGCCTGTGATCAAATTTCATAAACTTCATGTAAGTGGTTTGAAAAGTATAACACAATAAAAACAATAATACCTGTATTTATCCTTGGAGGAATTCTTGGTAACTGATCTTTGTTTTAGATTACAAATTAAATAGAATATTAAGCTAATGTGGCTAGGAATTAACACCATGTATGCTATAATTATAGTATTCCAAAACATAGTCTACACATATACAAGAATATGTATATGATTTTCAAGAAGAAAAGAGAATGGGAAATTTAAAAAAAATTTTTTTAAAGTTAGATAGTGAGAGACTAGGGTACTATGTGAGTTGTCCCAAATAAGACTTCCATAGTACAAGATGATTCAAAGAACTAAGCTATGCGTTCTAAGTTTTTATAAATTTTTTCGCTCTGTGATGGCACACTATATGTGGTGCCAATTGTTTACTAAAAATTCTTTTATACATGTGATTCTTGGTTCTTCATTTCTTGGACAGTAGATTAAGGGCAAGGGAGTGCACCGCACATTGTTGTTTATGCCTTTATGCAAATAAAGGAAGAATCACGGACACATAAAGGATAAAACAAAATCAGCAGAATCAAAGTAATTGCAAGCCACACAGGAAATTGAGGGGAAGTTTTGAGATGTGTTTTCCATTTTAATAATTTAGGAAATAGGGTTAGAATCAATCATATCTAAATATTAAAGGCCTCAAAAACTACAACTGACATTTGGGTTACCATACAAAACTCAGATATTGCCAAGATTTCATTTTCTATTGAATTTTCCTTTATCCATTATCCACACTAGCTGAATATTCCTCCAGTTTACAGTGTTATATACATAGTACACTTATCTTGATGGAAATGGTTGGCAATAATATATATAACAAAACTATTACCTTTGTAAAAAATATACTTCTGTATTTGGAAAATAAGTAAGTTGATTTTCATAATGTACTTTATAATCTTAAATATTCAAATTACTGAAGCTTAAAGAAAAAAACTAACATTTTCCAGACAGCTTTTATCATAAAATTTTTCCCAAATATTTTCAAGTAATTCTTTCAAACACCTATTGGATTCATCAAGTCCTTTTAGAGCCCAGCACTCCGTCTGCCTCAGATATTCTTTATTGTTCTTTAGGTGATACAGGTGCTCCAAGCATTTAATTTACCTAGCTACACCAAGCCTATAATGTCCACTACTTTCCAAGCTACATATCACAGTTTCACAAGCTATTTCCACCTCTCCTACACTCCTTTCCTACATTTCCATACTCTAACCTACAGTGAGAAGTATGGACACTTCTCACTGCCTTGAAAATAAAGAGAAATATGAGATGCTTACTTGTGTTACATTACTTCAGAGACCTTCTTGCTAAGATTTGTGAAACTTATTTTCTTACTATTGATAATAGGATATCAAAGAATACAGACTAAAATTTCTCTCAATATTTCAACTATTCAAAAAAAGAATAACTGTTGGAGAAAAGACTTAAGATATTTCACTATGTGTTAACTAAACCAAAGATGGAAGGCAAAATTTATGATGAATTCTGCCTTAAAAGCAAGAAATTAAAGGACAAATTCTAGGTTTTTTTAAATTAATACTATCTATCAATGGGAATTATACCTCCTCTTTTATCAATATTTACAACAGATTCTATGCGTTTTAAATTAAGAAAAAGATGCCCTTTTTTTCATTAGGTTTATGCCACTTAAAAAATTTAAGATTGATGTTTGAACTTGATTTTATATGGCTGTTTCCTCCAGTAGAGAGTGATTAGTATTTAGGCAATCTTGTTTATTTCATATGTTACCAAAAATTCTGTGCCCTAGTGAGAGTACATGCTCAATAAGTGCTGAAAAAGTGAGGGAATGGAAGAGTGGTTGAGGAATGGATGGGTGGATGAACCATTGGTGAAGAGATGCTCCATTATACTATTACTGCCAACAGGTAAATGGGGTCAGTCCCAACCAATTAGTCTTTTTACTGCCTCTCTTACATCTTTGTTTCTGAGGGTGTAGATTAGAGGGTTGAGGCTAGGGGTGACAACAGTATAAAAGAGGGCAATGAACTTGCCTTGATCTTGAGAATTTCCCGATGGTGGCTGGAGATATATGCACATGACTGGAATGAAAAAGAGGGATACAACCAGAAGATGGGCTCCACAGGTCCCAAAGACTTTCTGAAGGCCAGTTGTTGACTGCATTCTCAGCACAGCCCTGGCAATGGCACCATAGGAGCTGAGAATGAGGATGAGAGGTATGAGAACAAAAATAGAGCTGGTGACCATGAGGGTCAGCTCATTAGCATGGGTATCAACACATGACAGTCGTAGCAGTGCTGGAACTTCACAGAAGAAGTGGTCCACTTGACGATTTCCACACAGGGGTATGCAGAATGTAAAGGAGGAGTGAACAGCTGAGTTGGTAAACCCACTTACCCAAGAAGCCACAGCCAGCAGATGGCAGAAACGAGGGTGCATGAGGACAGTATAATGCAAAGGTCTACATACAGCTACATAACGGTCATAAGACATCACCACCAGTAACACACATTCTGTGGTTCCCAGTGCAAGGGAAAAGTAAAGTTGTATCATGCAACCAGCATAAGAGATGGTTTTCTCTAGGCCCCAGAGGTTAACCAGAAACTGGGGGATGGCACTGGTGGTGTAGCAGAGATCCAGAAAAGAGAGGTTTGAGAGGAAGAAGTACATGGGAGTGTGGAGATGGGAGTCCAGGTATGACAAGATAATAATAAATAGGTTGCCTATCAATGTCATTGAGTAGAACATCAAGATAACCACAAAGAGAACTACTTCCAAATGAGGCCAATTAGAAAAACCCAGTAGAACAAAGTAGCTTTCTGAACTTGCATTGATTTTTTCCATCATCATTCATTTCTTGTTACCTGAGGAAAGAATATTATACACTCAAAAGAAGTGAGGACATGCTAAAAGAATCACAGGGACACATGAAAAAGAAACAGAAACCAGTCTGAAGGGTCTACCACTATTCAATCCTAGGGTAATTTGGGCATTAAGAGCAACTATAATACTAACGACTTGAAAGAAATAAGAATCTACAAGATCATATTGACATTAAAAAAAAGAAAGAATATATAAATAGTAGAGAATAAAAGTTAGTTTTCTTGGTAGGATGCTAATTACTAAATATAGAAGGAATAGTGGAGTTAGAAAAACATAAATGGATGCTAAAAACTAGTGAGTGAAAATATGATTAGTAAAAGGATATTTACAGTTTAAAAAACCTACCCACAAATTACTTGTTTATTACAAAATGAAAAATAGTACACTTTACAACAGAAAAACCTGGTGCACATCTCCATGGCCAAGTAATCAATGTTAACATCACCAATGTTGAGACAAACCAACATTATGTGCCTATTAATATGACGTTCTGACCAGGACATAATGTTACATCAGTGATATTCCTGCCAAAAATGCACAGCCTGATTCTAGTAAAAGAAACATGAGACAAACTCAAATTGAGACAAGTTTGACCAAATATCTGGCCTGTATTCTTCAAAAATATCAAGTTCAATGAAGACAAATAAAGGCTAAGGAAGTGATTCATATTAAAGGAAATCAAAGAGACGTGATAAATGAGTGATCTTTGACTGGGAAAACAATAGTTATTAACAACATTATTGAGACACTTGGAGAAATGTGAATATAGACAATGGATTAAATAATAATATTGTATCCATATTGAACTTTCTGATTTTGTTAACTCTACAGTGATTATGTAATTTAAAGCCCTTGTTCTTAGGAAATAAACACTTAAAGAGACACAACATCTCCACCTTACTCTCAAATAGTCCAGAAAACAAGATGATAGAAGATTAGATAGATAGATAAATGACAGAATAAAACTGTTAAGGCACAAAGTAAACAATTGCTGAATCTGGTTAAAGTGTCAATGGTTGTTCTTTGTACCACTTTTACAACTTTTTTGTAAATTTTGAATTTTATCAGAATAAAAAGTTGCAAGAGGGAGCTGGCCCAGTGGAGTAGTGGTTAAGCGTGCATGCTCTACTTTAGCAGCCCAGGGTTCACAGGATCAGATCCAGCACGGACGTAAACACTGCTCATCAAGCCATGCTGTGGCAGCATCCCACATACAAAATGGAGGAAGATTGGCAGAGATGGTAGCTCAGAGACAATCTTCCTCAAGAAAAAAGAGGAAGATTGGCAATGGATATTAGCTCAGAGCCAGTCTTATTCACCAAAATAAATAAGTAAATAAAGTTACAAGAAGTAACTATAAAATAATTTTTTTTCACTTTTATATTTCATCAAGATATTTGCCCCTATAGAAAAATAACTTTTTGACTGTCGAGATCTTCTCATTCATCCCAGAGTGACATCAGGGTAAATAGCAACTTGAAAAATTCCTAACATAGCTACAGAAGAAAATTTCCATGGAATAAATGATGTTTTTGTTAACAAATAGTATTAGTTCTCTTTTAAGCATTTTAAGGGAATTTCCATGTTTGTGATTTCCATCCTTCATGTATATGATTATAGAAAACATAATAATTGCAATTCCATTAATCTTACCTATAGATGAAAAGATATGATGAACAATGACAAATTTATTAGTCATTTCAAAATGTTTATATAAGGTGAAAAATACTGAACTTCAATTAAATATTCTTATAGAAAGAACCCAATCTTCTGATTTGTTTACTTGAGCTCACAGCTTATTTCTAAACTGAAACTATGATGCAAATAGAGATACCAAAAAAGAGACACACCGACGATTACACATCAACTAATGGATATTCATGCTATGAACAAAGCTGAAAACCTTAATTAAGTTGAATAGATCTCTGAAATAGACTGGGGAGAACAATGATAGAATCCTTCCTAAAGTACGTGTGAATATAACTGAATTTGAAAAGATATAAATTCATTGGGAGAACAAATAAGAAAGGAAGAAAGTGAGGATGGAGGAAAATGGAGAGTAACCTAACTATGGTGCTTAAAGTTGAGAGTGTGTATATGTGTATCGCAGGGCTGAGAAGCTTGAAACACAGGCCCTGAAGAAGGTTTCCATATTATTTCTTTTTCTCTAGGACAATACCTGAGATAGTATTTAAATTATCAGCATAATTTATAATTTCTACTATATTTTCATTCTCCAACTTAGAGAAGAATTCTGAATATTTATTGAAGCCATTAAATGGCTGTATATCATTTAATATATTGTGCCAAGTGAGCTCATGCTTCTATTTTTAAAAAAAAAAAAAGTACATTGTGTACATAGTTATAACTCTTGGGTGATCCTTTTCTCTTGTAGGTTTTCGAACATTCATAGGAAAGATTAATACCATCTTTTGTGTTACAGCTACCGTGACAATGCATAGTAACCCACCATTTCATTATCCTCCTTCTCTCTGTGAATGCTTTGCCTGTTCCGCTTTGCCACATCACTTCTGCTTCCCTCCTTCCACAACCAGTTCTTTCTCTCACACTTCCTAATAAGTTATAGCAAGAAGGAAAAAGAAAGAAATGACAGCACAGCCACCTGTGGTTACCTCTTTTGGGGTCTCTTAATTATTCACATTCTATGAGTGCAACTACTGAAAAAGATGTTAGTAGTAGCTAATAGGTTGAGTTTCAGCAGGAAAGTTAGAAAGAGTTAGTTTGGCCCCAAGACTGGGGACCAAACTAACTGAGGACTGATTCAGTCTTAACTCTTAATCATTAACTCTTAATCATTAACTAATTGTGACACTAATCTCGACTAGTTTCTACAGCTCAGAAACCATTCAGGATCATCAGATAATGCATTGCTTAAAAAGAAAATTTTCTGTAATAAACAGAAGTTTAATATAAAGAATTATTAAACTGTGGAAGGAGAGTAACTATAAAGATGTAAAGAGAACTCTACAGTATATCTTGGGCCAAGGGGCAGAATCGAGGAAACAATAAACTTGGAATAGGGCTTCCTCCTCAAGGCTAGGGTTCAGATCTCAACAAAGAAGGTGTGTTTACAGCCCACTGATTGGTGAAGAAGTTCACCGTGGGCAGAATCAAAAATTATGAACAATCAAATAGTAAATCATAAAGATTATTTCACCAACAGGTCACAGTCATTTGAAAGATGATGAAGAAATCCCGAGATCTTTTTTATTTCCCTAGAATAGGACAAAAATACCTCTTGAGAGATATGAATCCAGATGTTGTCATTGCTTCCTCTGATGCAGATACAATTTTCTTCTTCCTTATACAGTTGCCTGAATAACTTAATAAGTTAACTTAAAAGTGGCAGCTGTGGGATATGTTCCATAACTCTGTTCCATAACTCACCCTTCAACATTCTTATGAAAGTTAGAAAGGAATACAAGACACAGGGCCAAAAATAAAAAATACCAGATTTAAGTGGAGAAAAGGTACGGACTTCATAGTTTCATTCTCTTTTGTTGGAAGAGAGGGCAGTAAAAGCCTTATCAATGGTTGCTTTCATGGGCTTTCTTCTTGTTCTTGAAATAAAGCATTACAGAGGAAAAAGCGGTGGACACGATTCTCTTTTCCTTATCCTCATATCACTGGCCAACTTAAATTTTTCTTATATTAGTACCTTTATGCTCTTACCTACTGCTTAATTAGAAATCAAATAACTCCTTTTACTTCTGTCCTTCCTGTGTCTATTCACATTTCCTGTAGTGTTTGTCTTTCTGATCTATGTTCTCATTACGTGTAGACCAATCTGATCTCTGGTTGTCATCTCCTTGAAATCACCAACATACACGGCTGCCTACACCATATATGCTAATCTACTACATCAAATTAGAAAAGTAGAGTCTGAAAATTACTATGATCATCTTTGCTACAGAAGAGAGAATCCTGTGTGTACCAAAAAGATTTGCTTTAGCTGGAAGGAGGAACTCATTAGAGCATTCAGTGTATCAGGAGATGGACTCCTTTCCTAGAGCAAATAGAAACTTTATGGAAACAAAAGAATAATGTGACTTGCTTCCCTTGAGAGGGGCGATTGGGAGAGTAAATCCCAAAGTGGCAATTATTGTCCTGCAAGGAGTTAACCTAGTCACAACAGTTTCGGAAGAATACCTTCAACATGGTACCACACTGCTCTACCAGAATAACAATGAATCTATAGACCAACCATCACTGACAAAAATATGATAAGCTGTGTCTATAGGGAAGTGAAGGTGTTGTCCTGAATTACCTGAAATTTCTTCCCCAATTCCTCATCATGCTAAGGGCCAAATTTGAAGAATAACTTGTCAGAGGTAGTCTAACTTGGGGGGGGGGGGGGGAAGCGTGAAACATATTTAAAAATGGAATACATAAAGAGTAAATTGTATATCTTTGCCTTATTAATTGATTTAATTGTGTTTGCCTGACACATCTAAAATTTAAGGCTAAGTTTAGCTCTGCAAAAAGATTAAAACTAATTTTCGAAGATGATTCAAGCTATCCCTTAGAAGTTAACTACCAAAAGTCACAAAACTTAACAAAACCATTTAAAATTTCCAAAAAATTTGCATCAATAATTTACCTTAGCATCTTGCCAAGAGCTTTCCCATACTATATCATATAAACTAAGGAAACTAGCTGAGATTGCTAGTCTACATCCAATAATTGAGTTATTTAAATGAAAAACATATCATGAGTTAATGTTAGCATTTTTAAATTGTTTCTAACTAATACATTCCATTCATAGTAAAGAAAATCTTGGTATAGAAATAATTTTATACTAAGATTACACTTTAAAGATTGTATCTTTTTTTTTTTTTTGCTGAGAAACATTTGCCCTGAGCTAACATTTGTCACCAATCCTTCTCTTTTTGCTCAAGGAAGATTTTCCCTGGACTAACGTGTGAGGCAGATCTTCCTCTAGCTTGTACGTGGGCTGCCACCACAGCATGGCCACCAACAAGTGGCATAGTTCCACACCAGGAACCGAACTCGGGCCTCCAAAATGGAGTGTGCTGAACTTAACTGCTAGGCCACTCTGGCTGACTCTAAAAATTGTAATTTTAACAGAGTAATCAGGTATTTTCCATTCTATTTAAGAGAAATACCACAAAATAGTCTTTATGTTTCAGTGGTCTTGATTATTGTGAGAACTCAATAAGAAAAATATATATAAATATTTTCCACAGTGTTTGGTACATAATTATTCAATACATGTTATCATATATCTGACTGAATTTTAATTTGAACTCATATTTTAATAAACAATTCTACTTCATTTCTTTGTTATTCTTTATTTTAGATATTAAAAATAAAACACCTATGTTCCCACAACTCAGAATCATCAACTACTACTTTTTGGGGGGGAGGAGGGAAGATTAGCCCTGAGCTAACATCTGCCACTAATTCTCCTCTTTTTCCTTCTTTCTTTTTTTTTCTTTTGCTGAGGAAGATTGGCCCTGAGCTAACATCTGTGCCAATCTTCCTTCCTTTTATATGTGGGACACCTGCCACAGCATGGCTTGACAAATGGTGTGTAGGTCCGCAGTCAGGATCCCAACCGGCCAACCCCAGACCACCGAAGCAGAACATGCAAACTTAACCACCATGCCACCAGGCCAGCCACATCAACTATTACTTTTGCATGTTTATTTCCAGGATTTTTTAGCACATAAAATATCACAGATAAAAAGCCCATGTCCCCTATAACTACCATTCTCTGACCCAACACCCACACCAGAGACAACCAATATTATGAGCTTGGTATATATCATCCCAGTTCACTTTAATATATACTAAATGTTATTTTTTAAATAAATATTTAAATTTAAATATTAATATTATTAAATAGTATTTATAGTTACAATTTTTTTGTTTTATTGAGGAAGTATTTAACCAGTGATAAGCTTTTAGCAGAATTCATTCAGTTATCAAAATCTTGGAAATGTCTGACAACCTGGGCTGTAGCAGATTGTACCAAGTTCCAATATTCTTTATGCTGGAGTCACTAGATTCGTAAGAGAAAGTTTAGCCTCTGCCAAGCTACTGGGTGCTAACAAATGTTAAAAGTTTTTATGTGCCATATTATGAATCTGTTGTTGGGAAAACATGGATGGCATAAAAAGGTTTAATTACAGCAAAGTATTTCTAAAGCAACACCTCTCAGTTTTTTCTTTTCCTACAAAACATTTTAGAGATAAAACACATTGAAAGTATGTGGCTTTCAAAGTGCTTTATGGAAGAAACATGGACCCTGAGTTTGGGTAGTTTTCAGATTCCATACTCAACCTTAAAGACATGAAACCAATGCAAACCATTTTAATTGTAAGATTATCACAGACCATAAGGCACAAGTCACGTATGGGGGCTCACATGGGACAAATAACATTAATTCACCTTTGTAGACTTCTGGTAAACTGAGAGTTTTCTTTGAAAAGAATGTGAATTAGAGTAGATTATAAACTATTAAAACATCATGGATGGAACTTAAGCTAGAGATGAGTTCCAGCTTTGGTATTTAGTTATTGCTGGGTATGATTTCCTATTTTTCCCCAATCCTTTCATCTTCATCAGCTGTCAGAAAACCTACATAGTCCAAGGGTGAGACCACTCACCAATGAAGTAAAATATGATGAAACCTCCGTGGCTGGGGTAGAATAGAGCTTAGGATTACTGAGATGCCAGAAGAAGATGTTCACTCTCATCCTATCAGGATAAACGTTACACATAATACTAAAAAGAATAGATAGAATTAGAAGGGTATATCAAAAATAATCCCATCATCTGCCTTCTAAGGTATTGTCTGATCACTTAGAAGCTTATTGCCTTCACATATGAACTAGATCCTTTAATGTCAAGTTTACAATAATTAATTATTTATTTAAATTAATCGTTAAAGTCATCATGGTTTCCCTGATCCAAAGATAAAAGTCAGAATGACAAAGGCCTATAAGGAGACATTTTTTGGATTCCATGTGAGTGGAAAAATGAAAAATCTGAATCAACCCCAATTATTAAAAAAAGATGGAGAATATTGAGTTTTCTTCCCCTTGTACATGTTCAGATTTTGAAAATGCATTTTATACACCTGACAAAAGAAGACAGGACATATTAGTAATTATTCATAGTCAACACTTAAAACAATCAGCCCCCCCCCCCCAAATTTTGTGTGTCTCACATCTCACAATGGTTTAATGTCTCTTTGCTGAAACTTCTAGCCAAATTTTTACCTCTCCCCTAGGATCACTGCATTTTGGAGTTGTTGACTGTGTCCATTTCACAGACACCCATCTTCCTCCCAAGACATAAAGCAAAGCTCCAGGGAATGAAAAAGAACATTATTAGATCTTTAGAAAGCTGTATCCTGGTGGATTTCTCTTACTATCCCTGGGCTAGAGCTAATTCTCTTTGCCATTTTCCTCACATACTACCTGTAAACTCTCCTGGAAAACATCAATATTTTCTTGTTTTCACCTCTAGATTTTCAGATCCTCATACCAATGTCATTTCAGGGAGTCAACTTTTCACTATTACATGTATGTTTCACCATAGGCTCCATGTCTCCAATGTTGTATACTCTTATCTGGGGTGCAGGTAAGACTATAACCTAACTAGGCTGGCCATCCAGCACTGTTTTGTCCTGACACTGGGAACGGTGAAATGTATCCTTCCTGACTGTCAAGACATATGACAAATACATTGCAGTCTGCAAAACCCTGCACTAACTGGCATTCTATACCCATATAATTGGCAGCGTTCTCATATTGGTACCCTAGACCCACATGCTGCTCGACTGTGTATATACTTTGGCCCTTAAGGCTTTTGTCTTTACAACCTTATTGTCCTTGTGTCCTTCATTGTAACCATCATCTCCTATAGGGACATTGCATGTGGTGACTCGATCTTTCATTAAGTCACCCGCCAGAGGAAAGAAAACCTTCAACATTTACATTTCCCTATCATGTGTCTCTCTTATGCAATCACAAGATAGAGAAATAGTTTAGATAGACAGATAGATAGATAGATGGCAATATAGCAGATTATAGGCATAGGTATCTCTCCAGCAAACAAACTTTTATTGCCAAGACTCATCCAAGCTCCTTACTATCTTCTATGTAATTGTCACTCTCAGTGTCAATACCTTCATCAATACCTTGAGAAACAAGGATGTGGAGGTGTCTATGAAGACAATGCTTGAGAAGGGGTAGGTTCTCTATTTTGAGAACCATTTTTTAACCCATGAACTATACATATTACCAGATTTATCATGATAAAGATAGTTCTAGGATTGGCAGATCAAAAGGGTCCTTAATGAGACATGTAATGAGATCCTTATCCTTTACAAGAAGTATAGTATTTCTGAGTTGGTTGTCCCTCATGCCTACTTAGAAGGACTCTAATCACCCATTGATCAATAAAGGATTCTAGTTCTAAATATTGCAATGACACGCCTAGTAAAAGATTTGCCTTTACAGTAAACACTAGATTTTTCTGCTTCAACTCTGCTCTCAAGGCAAATTCTTTAAACTTGTGTGAATGATATAAATGCCACAGAGAAGATAGAAATGATGTACAATAATAAAATATTTCCAGATTTATCTGAAGTTCTCACTTCAACTGGTGCCCCTATACTCCCATATCTGTTTTCTTATCAATCTTTTATGATAGCACCCACTGTGTCACTCCCTTCAGTCAATGAAGGAATCACAAAAGAAATTAGAAAATATATGAAACAAAATGAAAATGCAAAATGTCAAAATGTGTGGCATGCAGCAAAATCAGTGCTTAGAGAGAAATTTACAGCTTTAAATGCATATGTTTTTTAAAAGGGAAAAAGTCTAATATCTATGATCAAAGCTTCCACCAGAAAGGATAAAGAAGGAAAATCAAATTAAACTAAAAGTTAGTAGAAAAAAGTAAAGAATAATTATAAAAGTAGATTATGAAATACAAAATTATTAAGAATAAAATCTGAAAACAAATGTTGGTATTTTGGAAAGATCAACACACTGACTAATCTCTAGCTTACTGAAAATTAAAAAATGAGAGACATACAAACTACTAGATCAGAAATGAAAGTAAGTCAGTATAGACATTATAGATATAAAAGGAAGATAACAGAAGATTATGAACAATAAATTTGACAGCTAATGTGAAATTGATAGATGCTTTGAAAGATACAAATAACCAAACGGATTCAAAAAGAAATAGAAAATCTTAATAGTGTGTACAAATGAAAGTGAATTTTAATTTAAAATGTTCCCACAAAGAGAACTATAGGCCCTCAGGTCTACACTGGTGAATTCCATTGAAAATTTAAGAAGAAATAATACCAACGCTAAACAAAGTCTTTCAGAAAATAGAATAGAATGGAATAGTTCCCAAGTTATGTAATGAAGCCAGCATTAAATCGGTACAGAAATCAGACGAAGATATCACAAGACAAGAAAAATACTGTTTAATATCGCTCATGATTATAGACACAAAACATCTTACCAAAAGATTAGCAAATGAGATCCAGCATGATTTTAAAAGGACAATACATCATGATCAAGTTGAGTTTTTTTCCCCAGGAGGCAAAGTTAGTTTAACTTGTGAAAGTCAATCAGTGAAATTCACCATATTAATAGAATAAAGAAGAGACGCCATCAGATCATCTCAAGAAATGCAGAAAAAGTGTTGGACAAAATTCCACATCCTTCCATAATAAACACTCTCAGCAAACCAAGACTTGAAGGAAACTCCTTAAACCTGGTAGAGGATACCAACAAAAAATTGCTAATGCATTACTTACCGGAAAAAGAGAGAACTTTTCCCTTAAGATTGGGAAGGCAAGGATTTCTGCTCCCAATTCTTCCATTCAATGTTAACCTGGAAATCATAGCCAGTGCAAAAGGCAAGGAAGGGAAATAAAAGCATAACAACTAGAGAGGTAGAAATAAAACTTTTTATTTGTGGATGACATGATTATGTACTTAGAAAATCCTAAGGAATCTATTTAAAAGCTACCATAAATAAAATATGCATTTAGCACAGTCTCAGGATACATGGTCAATATTGCAAAAATCAGTTGTATATCTATGCCATTTACAATGGCATCCAAAAATGGAATACTTGGGGATGAATTGAGAAAAATATGTTCAAGATCTGTACAATAAAACTCTTCAAATGCTTCTGAAAGAAATTCAGAAGATGTAAATAAATGGAGATATATACGATGTTCCTGGATCAGAAGACTCAATATTGCCAAGATGTCAGTTCTTCCCGAATTGGTCTATAAATTCAGGGTTGGGGTTTTTTTTTTTTTTTTACTTTTTATTAAGATTATGATAGTTTACAACCTTGTGAAATTTCAGTTGTACATTATTGTTTGTCAGTCATGCTGTAGGTGCACCCCTTCATCCTTTGTGCCTACCCCCCAACCCCCTTTCCCCTAGTAGCCACTAATCTGTTCTCTTTGTCTGCATGTTTAACTTCCACATAGGAGTGAAGTCATACAGAGATTGTCTTTCTCTATCTGGCTTACTTCACTTAACATAATACCCTCAAGGTCCATCCATGTTGTTGTGAACGGGACTTATCTTTTTTATGGCTGTATTCCATTATATATATATACCATATCTTCTTTATCCAATCATCAGTTGATGGGCACTTAGGTTGCTTCCACGTCTTGGCTATTGTAAATACTGCTGCAATGAACACAGGGGTGCATGGGCCATTTGGAATTGCTGATTTCAAGTTCTTTGGATAGATACCCAGTAGTGGGATGGCTGGGTCATATGGTATTTCTATTTTTAATTTTTTGAGAAATCTCCATACTGTTTTCCATAGTGGCTGCACCAGTTTCAGCAGGGTTTTTTTACAGAAATAATACATTTCATTTCACTAGAGTTAAAAACTTGCTCTTTGAAAGA
This sequence comes from Equus quagga, assembly GCF_021613505.1. NCBI lineage: Eukaryota > Metazoa > Chordata > Mammalia > Perissodactyla > Equidae > Equus > Equus quagga. The sequence continues at coordinate 36,150,380 of NC_060281.1, forward strand.
CAATACTAAAAAATAAAAAGCATACCACAGACTGGGAGAAAATATTTACAAAACATTTATCTGACAAAAGACTTGAGTCAAGAATATATAAATAACAGTTAAAACTCAATGTTAAGATGAATGACCTAATAAAAATGGGTAAAATATTGGAACAGACACTCCACAATATAAGATATATTAAGTACATGAAAAGAAAGTCAACATCACCAATCCTCAAGGAAATGAAAATTGAGATATAATTATAAATTCACTTGAAAGTCTAAAAATATAAAGATTGACAGTATCAAGTATTATGGAGAACGTGGGGCAGTTGGAACTCTCATACACTGCTGTTTGGAGTGAAAATGGTACAGCCACTTTGGAAACATTTTGATAGTTTCTAATAAAGGTAAACATATACTTAGCATATGATCCATCAATCCCACTGCTAAAGATGTACCAAGTTAAATGAAAACACTTGCCCACACAACACTTACCCACTAATTTCCATAACAGCATTGTTCATAACAGGCAAAAAGTAAATATTCCCAAAAACCCCTTATTAGATAAATGGAAAAAAAAATGGATATTTTGTGCCATATTCATACAATGGAATTCTAATCAGTCAGTTAAAAGGAAGGAGCTACTGGTACATGCGTACATTTCAAAAACATGATGCTAAGTGAAAGAAGCCAAACTCAAAGATTGCACACTGTTTAATTGTATTTATGTGAAATTCTACAAAACAAAAATGCAAAACCGTAGTGACAGAAAATCAATGTTTGCTTGAGACTGTGGATGGAGGAAGAGCATTGACCACAAAAGTACAGAGTTCTTTTGGGAATGATAGAAATGTTCTATGTCTTGATTGTGGTGATAATTTGTCAAAATTCATCAACTGTACATTTTAATTGAGTTAATTTATTATATGTAAATTATACTTCAATAGACTTGAAAAAGAGACTCATTTATATGTTGAAAGGCTGAAGTGCTACATGAGGTATTCCAAATGGTAAGATTTCCACGAAGGCAGGAGGAGTCTATGTTTTCACATTGTGTGAAGGTTGTATGATATGTGAAGTGACCTCATCATGTAGCCCCAATTACTTAGTAAAAATCCTGTTACATACAGAAGCTTTGGTTGGGAGATGGGTTCAAGGACATGGGATTGTATCCTGTATTAATATTCATGTCTTGGGAGAGATTAAGAAAATGAAGAGAGAAGAAAACAAATTCGCCAGAGAGGAGGAATCCAAGCACAGCAGACCATGTAATGGTAATACACTCAGGAACTTAGGGGAAATCCCAGAGAGTTGTTTTCTTAGTTTTATAATCCATTCAATAGGAGATCTTTAAAGGGGTGGAAAATTAAACTAACATCTGGATTACAGCTACAAAAGGAATGAGTTGGCCAATGATACTTTCAAATAAACTGTCCTTAGACCATTATTCCTGCTTATAAGCCAACAGCTTCAATTGAACATATCTTCCACTTGCAAAGTAGATTTATTTCAAATGGTGATGGTGGGAGTGATATGTATAATAAATCACTTATTCAAGTGATTATCAGAAGATGTAGTCCCTTAGCTGGAAAAAATATCATAGATATTTATTTTTATAATATCCTTACTAATGGCAAATATTCATACTAAATTAAGTTTTAAAAGCAAAATAAATTAACATGTACAAGTCAATTACTTTTATGGATAATTTATTCAGGATATTCATTAAGACAGCTGTTGGATGAATCAAGTTATTTTCAGAGCCTAGTTCCATCTGCTTCAGATATTAGATGATCTACTACTACTGCTCCTAATTGTTCCCAGTTTATGAATTCTCATTAGTTGACAGTCTTTAAATCACAACCTTAGAAGTTATTCCCTATCTATATACACATTTAACTTCCTTAAAAAAAGTGGCGGGAGAAGAGAAGCCTACTTCTGCTGTTACTTGAGTCTCTCGCAGCTGTGATTCATTAATCTTATTATCTATCACTAAGAGTGGCAAACTAAAGGATATAGACCAATTTTCCTTTCAACATTAAAAACTAATACTACACAGCAAAGAGAAAAGATGTTTATAAAAGGAAGGTTTTAAGATATCTTCAATATGTCATTAACTAAGCCAACTAAAGCAAATTAAACACATACTATGGGGGCAGGCCTGGTGGCCTAGTGGTTAAAGTTTTGCATGCTCTGCTTTCGCTGCCTGGTTTCATAGCTTCAGATCCCAGGCACAGACTTACACCACTTGTCAGCCGTGCTGAGGCAGGCAACCCACACACAGAACAGAGGAAGATTGGTAGGAGATGTTAGCTCAGGGCTAATCTTCCTAAGAAAAAAAACCACATACTCTTATACTTTTATTTGGTTTTATTTCATTTAATAGCATCATCTTCCAATAGGAATTACCACTTGGTATATATTTTCAAGTTTTTGGCCAAACTTTTTGTTTTGTTTTAGATTTTAACAACCTACCTTAATGTATTAGCCTCGTGTCAGTGACAAATTAAGTCATATAGAGATACTTCATGTTCTATCTTACATTGTCATCTCCTCCACTAGAGAATGAATTCTATTGAGGCAAAAAGGGTGTTTTATTCATCTATGCTACCAAGACCTCTCAGTCTACGAGCGATTTAGCTAATGAAGAAAAGAAATGAACAAGTAGATGAATAAATGGATGGATGAATGAATGAACCATTTGGAACAGGTATTTCTTTATACTGTTGAATGTGACAAGTATATAGACAAGAATGTGACAAGTATATACGGGACAAAACACTCATATAATTTAGTATCTTGAAAAAAGTGTGTCTCAGTCAAAGAATTGTCATAAATCTTTTTACCATTTAGCTAAATTTAATTTGGTCAATGACCAAAAAGTCCTTTAGTCTAAATTATTTCTAGGTTCCCCTTTCTTTCTATAGATATTAATGCTCAGTCAAAACTTAGCATATTAATTTTAAAACCAAGTCCCTAATTTCTATGGACACTAAATGTGGAATAATTAAAGGCTAAAGTGGTACAAATCAAAAAGGTTATCTCTAGATAATATTTCCGAATTAACCCATAAAAATAACCTTTCTTCTATGCTTGGTGGTTTGTAGAACAAATAAATATCAAAAGAGCGATGAAACCAAACTTCAAGATGGATAAGACTCTCTGAACAAAAGTTACAGGACAGATAATCTCTTTGTCACATCTCCCACTCCCACCCCATTAGTCTCTTTACTGCCCCTCTTACATCTTTGTTTCTTAGGGTGTAGATTACAGGGTTGAGGCTAGGGGTGACAACAGTATAAAAGAGGGCAATGAACTTGCCTTGATCTTGAGAATTTCCTGATGGTGGCTGGAGATATATGCACATGGCTGGAATGAAAAAGAGGGATACAACCAGAAGATGGGCTCCACAGGTCCCAAAGACTTTCTGAAGGCCAGTTGTTGACTGCATCCTCAGCACAGCCCGGGCAATGGCACCATAGGAGCTGAGAATGAGGATGAGAGGTATGAGAGCAAAAATAGAGCTGGTGACCATGAGGGTCAGCTCATTAGCATGAGTATCAACACATGACAGTCGCAGTAGTGCTGGAACTTCACAGAAGAAGTGATCCACTTGGTGATGTCCACAGAGGGGTATCCAGAAGGTAAAGTAGGAATGAAGTGCTGAGTTAGTAAACCCACTTACCCAAGAAGCCAGAGCCAACAGACGGCAGAAACGAGGGTGCATGAGAATGGTGTAATGCAAAGGTCTACATACAGCTACGTAACGGTCATAGGACATCACCATCAGTAGCACACACTCTGTGGTTCCCAGTGCAAGGACAAAGTAAAGTTGAATCATGCAACCAGCATGAGAGATGGTTTTCTCTGGGCCCCAGAGGTTGACCAGCAACTGAGGGATGGAGCTGGTGGTGTAGCAGAGATCCAGAAAAGAGAGGTTTGAGAGGAAGAAATACATGGGAGTGTGGAGATGGGAGTCCAGGTGTGACAAGATAATGATGAACAGGTTGCCTATCAATGTCATCAAGTAGAACATCAAGATAACCACAAAGAGAACTACTTCCAAATGAGGCCAATTAGAAAAACCCAGCAGAACAAAGTAGCCTTCAGAACTTGCATTTTTTTCCTTCATCATACATTTTTTTTCTGCCCCTAAAGAAAGAATCACATAAACTCAAAGGCTGCCCACTCACTGTCAACTGATTGCAAATAATTGGGGAAAACTCTATGCCATTTCCAAATACTGCCATTAGGACAGCAGAATTTTTGATAGCTTTATTTTTATGTTTCATTCAGACATTTGTCCTGTTGTAGATAAAATCAATAACTTCTCAAGTGAATAAAATCAATAACTTCTTTCTATGCATCCTGAAGTTCGCATTTGAATAAATGAAGGTTAAAGATATTCCATAGCCAAAAAGACAATTTTCATGAAAAATCATCTTTTTTTACAAAAACATTTTAAATTTATTCACTTTTTCTGCATTTTTTGGCTATTTCTAATTTTTCAGTTACAGAGAACGGAACATCTGCAGTCTTAATAATCTTACACATACATGAGTTTATCGTGAGATGAAAAGCAATTCAACAGTAACTTTAAAACGTTAATATTGGGTGAAAAAACAAAATTCAGTCGAATATGATTATAGAAAGATCAGAATATTCTTGTTGATTTATGCTACCAGCTTATTTCCAGACAAGAGAACACACAAATAGAGGTATAAACAAAGACACATGCACGTGCACACACCAACTTATGAATATTCACAATATGAACTGAGCTGAAGGTCTCAGTCCTGATTAATTGGGAATTAAAATAGGTTGGGGTATTCAGTGATGGAATGCTTCGAAACATAAATGAGAATACAAATAATTTTGAAAGACAAAAGCAATTACAGAGTCTACGAAAACTGTAGAGAGGGAGCCAGATAAAAAGGGAGGGTGTTTGGATCAGGAAAGAGATGAGGAACTCTGTGGTACTTGGAATTGAAAGGGTATATATCACAGGGCTGTGAGACCTGGACAATGGGGCTTAAAGATAGTTTCCACAAAATTTAATTTACTTCAAAACAATTGCTAAGACATAATTTAAATTGAATCATAATTTATAATTACATCTTATGTTTTAGATTTCCTACAATTTGGAATGGAACTTCTGAATAGAAAATTCGCTAATTTTTAATACACAAAGATATGTGGATATTGCATAGAATCCAATGACAAGTTCATCTTGTGGTTGTTCTTTTGTAAAACATAAAGTTAAGAAATTCAAGTATGTACTACTAGTTTGATTTCCAGTTGCTTATTTTCTCTTGTGCCTTATCAATCTTTCCTTTTCAGGAGAAAAGATAAACACTCTTTTATTATATAGTTATGGCCATAAACATAGTAACCAACCATTTAAATATTCCTAAATAACCTTGCCACTTCTGTTCCTCTCATACTCTCTGATAGAACAAGGCAAAAGAGAAATTCAACCAGAACAGATCCACCCACAGACATTTGAGGGAATTTTACTGGCTCAAATACTGTAATCTTTTTTTATTCTTTTTTCCCCAAAGCCCCCTATTACATAGTTGTACATTCTAGTTGTAGGTCCTTCTAGTTCTGCTATGTGGGACGCCACCTCAGCATGGCTTGATGAGCAGTGCTAGGTCCATGCCTAGGATCCAACCAGTGAAACCCTGGGCTGCTGAGCAGAGTGTGGGAACTTAACTACTGGCAATGGGGCCGGCCCCTCAAATAGTGTAATCTTGACTCTTAAAAAATATAAGGGATGCCCAATTGGTTGTATTACAGCTAAAGAGCTAAGAACATTGAACGTGGCTCAGAATGGTTCAGACAGGCACAAAGATATCCATACAAATTTAGTATTACTAGTAATGTAAATGATCATTAACCTTTTGAGTCATGATGGAAAATTCCACAGGATATTTTTAAATTTCCCTAGAATAAAAAGTAATACACCACAAGATATTTGAAGTCAAATATTGTGGGTACGTTTTCTGATGCAGACATAATTTCTTCCCTTATAAAGCTGCCTGAATTCCTTACTACATTAATTAAAAGAAAGTGGCAGTTGTGTGATATTTCTTTAACTGTTGTATAACCTGTCTTTCAACATTCTTCTAAAAGTAAAAAGAGATAGGAGAAAAGGAACCCCAAAAATACAGAATTAATGAAAACAAAAGTTTGGAGCTTTATGGTTTGACTTTCTTCTTAGTGGAAAAGAGGGAAATGACTCTACCAAAGGTAGCTTTTATTGACTGTGGAATAAATATCTTCTCTCTTCCTTTATGTCAAACATTATCAGGGAAGTGGGTGGCTTAGCACACTCTTCTCAACCCCATGTTTACTAACAGACGTTTTTCTAATTCTTGTCATATTCGCTCTTTTATACCAAACCTGGTTCTTAAGTGGTGCTCCATCAACTTCTTTCAGTACCAACCTTCCTGTGTTTATCCACGTTCCTTGTCATTCTCTTCCTGGTCTATGTCCTCATCATGTCTAAACTGATATGGGACTTACTGGTTGCCATGTGACCTGAGAACATTAACGTAATAGTCCTCCTATACCATCTTTGCTAATGTATGAAATCTAACTATGGAAAGCAGAGTCTGAAAATAGCTATGATTATCATTGTTATGGGAGAGAGAGCCTAGGTTTGTCCAATAATAGATTTGCTTTTAGCAGAACTTGGGAACTCCTTAGGGCATTTAAGTTATCAGGGGATGGACCCCTGAGCAAATAGGGCCTTTATGAAAACAAAAAGAATAAAGTGACTTCCTTGACTAGAGCCATAGGAGGATAAATCCCAAAGTTGTAATTAATGCCCTTCAAGGAGCTGTCCTGGTTACAATGGCATAATGTTCACAAGATAAAACTTTTCACAGGAATGCCTTCAGCATGATGTTGTACTAGTACTGAAATGACAATGAATTTATCACCAACCAATATGGAAAAAGTTGCTTGAGTTGTACTGACAATGAAAAGTATAGGTTGTACTGAGTCACCTGATTTTTTTTCCACAGCTCCTCATGGGGCTAAGGCTCAAATTTACAAGACAAGTGGTTAGACATAGAGGAATCTGGGGAGCTAGGAAACAGAAAAAGTGGAACACATTAAAACTAAACTTTTCCTTATTAACATGGAGCTCTTTTTGAGCCTACTTGCACCATTTATCTCTTCCTAATTATCTTTTAGAGTAAATTCCAAATTTATGCCTGCAAAAGTTTAGAAAATTATCCAAGTATGACTCAAACCTTTTATACTGAACATTTAGATGATCTCTACCAATTTTGTTTATTATATCAAAAATCTTCCATTAACAACTTCCCTTGCCTTTCCATTAAAATCTCCTTGTCAGGGTGGGATTTTTGTTTCCAAATCCTAATCACACAGCTGATGCTGCAGCCTGTTTTTTGTATTGCATATGTGTTCATCTGAGTCTAGCAGGAGCCACAGACATTAATTAGAAAGTCTTGGGGCTGGCCCGGTGGTGTAGTGGTTAAGTTCCTGAGCTCCACTTTGGCAGCCCAGACTTCGCTGGTTCGGATCCTGGGCATGGACCTGCACACTGCTCATCAAACCATGCTGTGGTGGCATCCCACACAGAAGAATCAGAAGACTTACAACTAGGATATACAACTATGTACTGGCGCTTTGGAGAGAAAAAAAAAAAGAGGAAGACTGGCAACAAATGCTAGCTTAGAGCCAACCTTCCTCACCAAAAAAAAAAAGGATATTTTAAAAAAAAGTCTTAAGCTTGCATGTCCCTTATTTCCATTCCAAACCTCAGCAGTGCTTTGGTTCTAAAAATGAGCCAAATTCATCTCACTTGCCTTTCCCATCTGAAATCTTTGTCTGGGTCCATTTGGTTTTACATACTGGCTTCTGATTTTACACTGGGTCTGACATTCCCTCCCTAATAATAATAGCAAACAATTTTAATGCACTTAGTATGAGTTGGGCCCCATTTTAAACATTACCTATATTGATCTTTTTATTCCTACCATAACCCTATAAGGTAGACTAGTCTTATTATCCAGCCTCTACAGATGAGGAAATTGGGGCACAGAGAAGTTAAGCCACTCACTCATCCATTGCCACAATGTTACTCAGTGGTGGAGGCAGGATTTGAACCCAGATATTCTGGGTCCAAGGTTGGAGGTTTTTGTCACTCTGACGTCCTCTTGAACCTCAACCACACACATTTTGCAAATATATGTTAGAGGTAAATCACTGCCAAGCAAATCCATGTTCTATTCATGTAAACTATTAAAGTCTCTGATTTTCAGGAGAAAAGGCTGCAATATTCTGTTTCTATAAGGATAGAAAAGTGCAAAACATTTTCTCCTGTGTACTACTAAGATTACCCACTATTAATCTTAAAACATTTTTCTTCTTTCAGTTGGTTTCTGAGGCTGATTGGGTAAAACGTATTCTAAAATATTCTAGACAAAATTAAACCAGATTTGGGACATGTTTTGCCCCTTTGTACTTGTTTTTACGTTAATTTAAAATTTAATAAATGTTTTATATAGTTTTATACACATATATAACATTATATATATTACATAAACACTATAAAGTAATATATAAACATTATAAAATGTATATATAATGATGTATAAACATTATATATAATGTATATATATAAATATTATATAGTATAATGTAAACATTACACATATATAAAATTAACATTATATAATAACTTCACTGGATCACCTGTGAAACAGTCACCTCTTCTGTTCTTCTCCACCCTTGATACCTTTTATGAATAATCACCCACTTTGAAATGTTTTGGCTTTTCCTTTAAGAATTAACTATATATTTCTTAATAATATACTTAAACTGCTCATTCTTCTTTTGTTGGATTCTACAAATCCAACATGAGAAAGTTTATCATTTTTTTTCTCTTTTATGTACCCTGTAATTAGCAAGCACACTTACTCTCTCCTCTAATGACTCCATCATACTGGACATAGGTCCCATCCTGGGAGCTCCCTTCATCATCATCTTGTGAAATCTTTTCCTATTTATCCTCTATAGCATTCTGCGTTACTTGATTTTGTGCTTTATTCTATCTTGTGAAGAACATTCTCTTTTGGTTGTTTCCTTAGGTGTGCCAAATAAAGCTTGCATTCCATGAGCTTCCACTTTGCGGAAATGTTCTACATTGGTGTGCTAATCTTGGCTTCCTGATTAACAGATTGCAACCAGAGCAATATGTTCTTGAATCAGTAAACCTGATGTTAACCTTACTATTCCTGTGAGGAGTAACTCTCCTGACAGATCAGCTCTACAGAGGAAGCCTAGCCTAGAGCTTTTTCTTCTATTCCTTCCTTTGCTTTTGTAATGAGTTAATTTTCAACATTATGTCTCTTTTTCTTTAAGATGTCTTTTCATATATGCACTAAACCCTGAATAAATTTATATTTTGTAACAGAAATGGTTATAAGGAATAGATCTTCAAGAATAGAAATTTAGGGAAGTGATGTCAGCTTCATAGTAGTAAAAGACATCCCTCATTTTTGTACCCCCTTCCACAATGAAATATGGCATCCATCCATGAACAAAACTGCCTCTATGAGAGTTGTGGTAGCCACCTTCAGGAAAACAAAAGAGAGGCTATCAGCAGCTGGGCTAGTGCATAGCAGGATCAAGAGAAGACGTGAAATCTGAAGAAATCTGCCACAAGAGGGAACAGATGTGTGGAGCAGGTGTATCTATATAAGGTCTGAGAAAGCCTCAGAATCTCTAATAGGGCTAACAGAAGATATCTCACCTAAAGGATGATAGTAAAGATTAGAAGAGGTGACTACTACTTCAACCGCAAAGAAAGCAATGCAAAACTTCAAGGAGCATGAAAAATCAAGGAGACATGACAGGACCAAAAGGTCACACTAATCTTCCAGTAACCAAACCCATAGAAATGGAGATCTATGATTTACCAGATAAAGAATTCAAAATAGATGTTTTAAGAAAATTCAATGAGCTACAAGAAAACACAGAGAGATAAATCAACAAAATCAGGAAAACAACATATGAACAAAGTGAGATTATCAAACAGATAGCTATCTATAAAAGAACAAAACAAATCTTGGAAATGAAGAATACAACAAATGAAATGAAAAATGCAACAGAGAGTTTCAACATCAGAATAGATCAAACAGAAGAAAAAATCTGTGAACTAGAAGAAACAAAGTTTGAAATTATTCAGTTAGAGTACAACAAAGAAAATAGAATGAAAATGAAAGAAGAAAGCTGACATGATCTATGGGATACCATCTAAAGAAACAATGGGTGAATTAATGGAGTTTTAGAAGAACAAGAGAGGGAGAAGGGAGTAGAAAGCTTATTTAAAGAAGGAATGGCTGAGAAATTCCCAAGCTTGGGAAGATTTGGACACACAAATTCATGAGGCTAATAAGTCACCCAATAATTTCAATCCAAAACTATCTTCTCCAAGACATATCATAATAATACTGTCAAAACTCAAAGACAAAGTGGGGCCATCCCTGTGGCACAGTGGTGAAGTTCACGCACTCCACTTCAGCAGCCTGTGATTCATGGGTTTGGATCGTGGACATGGACCTACACACCACTCATCAAGCCATGCTGTGGCAGCATCCCACATACAAAATAGAGGAAGATTGGCACAGATGTTAGCTCAGTGACAATCTTCCTCAAGCAAAAAGAGGAAAATTATCAACAGATGTTAGTTCAGGGCCAATCTTCCTCTCCAAAAAAGATAAAATCAAAGACAAAGAGAAAATCATAGAATCAGCAAGAGGAAAAAAAAGATTGTAACCTACAATGAGGCTATCAGTGGATTTCTCAGTAGCAAGCCTACAGGCAAGGAGAGAGTGGGGCAATATATTCAAAGTGCTGAAAATAAAACCCTGCCAACCAGGAATACTCTATCTGGCAAAGTTATCCTTCAGAAACGAAGGAGAAATAAAGACTCCCAGACAGATGAAAGCTGAAAGAACTCATCACTGCTAGACCTGCCTTACAAGAAATGCTGAAAGGAGTTCTTCAAGCTGAAATGAAAGAACACTAATTAGTAACATGAAAAAATATGGAAATATGCAACACACTGATAAATGCAAGTATGTACAAAAATCCAGAATACTCTAATACTGTAATATAGTGGAGTGTTAACCATTTAACTATAATATAAAGTTTAAAAAACAGAGTATTAAAAATAACTACAATTACTGTAACTTGTTAATAAATATACACTATAGAATGAGGCAATTTGTGACATTAAAAACACAAAAAGGTGAGTAAAAGCATAGAGTTTTTACATGCAATCAAAGTTAAGTTGCTATCAATGTAAAATGTAATGCTATATATATAAGATAATTTATGCAAGAAACATGGTAACCACAAAGCAAAAATCTTTAGTAGATTCCCAATAGATAAAAAGAAGTGAATCAGAGCATATCACTACAGAAAATCACCTATTCACAAAGGAAGGCAGCAAGAGAGGAAGAAAGGAACAAGGAAACTACAAAACAGCCAGAAAACAATTAAGAAGATAGAATTAGTATGCTATTACCTATCAATAAATACTTTAAATGTAAATGGATTAAACCCTCCAATCAAAAGTCATAGAGTGGTTGGATGGATAAGAATGAAGGACCCAACAATATGCTGCCTACAAGAGACTCACTTCAGCTCTAAGGACACACATATGCTCAAAGTACACATATCTAAAAAACTATCACATGCAACTGGAAAGCAAAAGAGTGCAGAGTATCTATACTTATATCAGCCAAAATAGACTTTAAGCCAAAAACAGTAACAAGAGACAAAGAAGGTCATTATATAATGATAAAGGGGTCAATCCATCAAGAAAACAACAATCATAAATATATATGCACCACCATTGGAGCACCTTAATATATTAAGTAATGATTAACAGACAATACAATACAATAATATTAGGAGACTTCAATACCCCACATTCAATAATAAATAGATCATCCGGACGGAAGCAATAAGGAAACACTGGACACAAATCATACTTTAGACTGAATGGATCTAACAGGCAAATACAGAATATTTCTTCCAAAAGCAGCAGAACACATATTCTTGTCAAGCATGCATGGAACATTCTTCAGGGTATATTATACGATAGGTCACACACATGTCTTAATAAATTTAAGAAGATTGAAATCATAGCAAGTAACTTTTTCTGATCACAATGATATGAAACTAGAAATCAGTAACAGGAGGAAAGCTGGAAAAATTTTAAATATGTGGAAGTTAACAGCACACTCCTGAACAACCAATGGTCAAGAATAAATCAACAGGGAAATTAAAAATCTCTTGAAACAAGTCCAAATTGAAACATAGCATACCAAAAACTATATGATGCTGTAAAAGAAGTTTTAAAGGGACATTTATAGTGATAAACGCTTATATTAAGAAAAATGAAAGATCTTAAATAAACAACCTAATTCTACACCTCAAGGAAATAGGAAAAAAACAAAGTTATCAGAAGAAAGTAAATAACAAAGATCAAAGCATGAATAAATGGAATAGAGACCAGAAAAACAATAGAAAAGATCAACAAAGCTAAGAATTTGTTTTTGAAAAAATAAACTAAATTGATAAACATTTAGCTAGACTAAGAAAAAAAGACAGACTACTCAAATAAATAAAATCAGAAATGAAAGAGATTACAACTGATAACATGGAGATACATAGCATCATAAGAGACTTCTATGATCAAATATATGCAAATAAATTGGATAACCTAGAAGAAAAGGAAAAATTCCCAGAGACATACAACCTACTAAAGCTGATGATGAAGAAATAGAAAATCTGAACAGATCAATAATGAGTGAGGAGATTGAAGAAGTAATCACAAACCTCTCAACAGAGAAGAGCTTAGGACCAGATAGGATTACTGGTGAAAACTATCAAACATTTAAAGAAAAATTAACACAAATCCTTCTCAAGAGTTTCCAAAAATTTGAAGAAAAGGGAACACTCACAAACTCATTTTATAAGGCCAGCTTTGCCCTGATACCAAGGATAGGAAAGAATACTACAAGAAAAGAAAACTACAGTCCAGCCAGTGGCATCATCCTTTCAGAGAGCACAGGGTAAGGCACCACCCAATCTGGAGTGATTGCAGAGCCCAGCCCATAGCCCTGCTAATCACAGAGTCAAACCAGTGACACCAACCTATCATGGAACACAGCCTGAACCTTGCCTCACCAGAGGTGACTGCAGAGCCCAGCTAGTGGTCCTATTGATTACAGAACAAAGCCAGAAGCCCTGGCCAATCAGGAATCCCACCCAGGGGTCCCACTTGAGTGTGGACTCCAGCCAGCAGACTCATAATAGCCTCAGAGCACAATCAGAGGCTTTGCCCAATTGAAGAACCCAATAGTAAGCCCCACCTGCCCACTACAGTACCAGCTGACTTATCCTCTACCCCAAGCTGACCTAACTGGTCAAGATCTTTCCCTGCTGATACAAACCTATAATGTCTTGGAAAGGAGACCACTTACCCAAAAGCACAGATGCCAACAAAAGGAATGAAAGATCATGCAGAATCAGGTAAATATGGTACCATGAAAAGAAACTAATAGAACTTCAATAACTAACACAAAAGAAATGGAGATCCAAGAACTGTCTGATAAAGAATCTTATTAATACTCAAAGAAATTCATGAACTATAAGGACACAGAAAAACAACTAAGCTAGATTAGGAAAACAATACATGAACATAATGAGAAGTTCAACAAAGAAATGGAAACCATCAAAAAACAAACAAATGAACAGAAGTCCTAGACCATCAGAGTTCAATGACTTAACTGAAGAATTCATTAAAGACTGTCAACAGCAGACTGGACCAAGCAGAAAAAAGTATCAGTAAACTAGAAGATAGGTATTTTGGTATCACCAGTTAGAGGAGCAAAAATAAAAAAAGAATGAAAGAGTGAAGAAAATTTATTGGGCTAATGGGATGCCATCATGTGAAACAATATATGCATAATCCCAGAAGGAGAGGAGAAAGAAAAAAGGACAGAAAGTCTGTTTAAAGCAATACTAGTTGTAAACATCCCAAACTTGAGGAGAAAGCCCAAAGATCCCAAAAGGGTTAAGTCTGAAAAGGGCTCCACCAAGAAACATTGTAATTAAATTGCCAAAAAAGACAAAAGTAAAATTTTGAAAGAAACAAGAGAAAGCAACTCATCACATATAAGCAAGCCTCCATATGGCTTTCAGAGGATATCGCAAGAGAAACTTTACAGGCAAGGAATAAATAGAATGATATATTCAAAATACTGAAAGAGAAAAACTGTCAACCCAGATACCATACCTAAAAAAGCTCTCCTTCAGAAATGAAAGAGAGATAAAGACTTTCCTGAGCAAACAAAATTGGAAGGAGTTCATCACCACAAGGACTGCTTTGCAAGGAATGCTAAAAGGTATTCTTAAAGTGGAAAGAAAAGGATGCTAATTAACACTGGAAAAAATATATGAATGCTTAAAACTCACTGTAATGGTAAATATATAGTCAAAGTCAGATAGCCCAATATGGCAATGGTGGTGCATAATTCACTTACAACTCCAGTTTAAAAGTTAGAAAACAAATGTATTAAAAATAATAGTAACTACAATAATTTGTTACTGGATACATGACACAAAAATGATGTAAGCTGTAATATTAATAACCAAAAATGAGAGGGAGGAGAAGTGAAAGTATAAAGTATTCTACTGAAATTGTTAGATTAAAACAGGATGTTGCATATATGAAATATTTTATGTAAGCCTCATGGTAACCACAAAGTAAAAACCTGTAGTAGATACACAAAAGATCATGATAAAGGCATTAAAACATACATCCACAAAAAGCCATCAGAGTGCAAAGGAAGACAGTAACAGAGGATACGATGAACAAAGGATCTACAAAACAGTCAGAAAACAATTCACAAAATGGCAATAATAAGTCTTTACCTATCAATAATTACTTTAAATGTAAATGTATTAAATTCTCCAATCAAAAGATATAGAATGGTTGAATGAACAAAAAACAGGATACAATGAAATGCTGTCTACAACAGACTCTCTTCAGCTTTAAGAATACACATAGACTGAGAGTGAAGGAATGGAAAAGGATATTTTAAGCAAAAGGTAACCAAAAGAAAGCAAGCATAGCTATATGTATATCAGAAAAAATAGACTTTAAACTAAAAATGGTCAAAAAAAGACAAAGAAGTTTATTATATAATGATAAAGGGGTCAATCCGTCAAGAAGATATAACAACTGTAAATATTTATGCACACAACATTGGAGCACCTATATATATAAAGCAAATACTAACAGAACTAAAAGAAGAAATAAACAGCAATGCAATAATAGTTCGGGACCTTAATTCCCCATTCTCAGCAATGGTTAGATTATCCAGACAGAGAATCAATAAGGAAACAGATTTTAACAACACTATAGATCAAATGGACCTAACAGACGTACACGGAACATTCATTCCAACAGTGGCAGAATATATATTCTTCCAAGTGTACATGGAACTTTTTCTAGGATAGATCATATGGTAGGCCACAAGACTTTACAAATTTAAGGAGATAGTAATTATATCAAGTATATTTACTGGCCACTATGGTGTAAACATAGAAATCAATAACAATAGGAAAGCTGAAAAATTCACAAATACATGGAAATTAAACAACACACTGTTGAATAACAAATGAATCAAAGAAGAAATCAAAAGGAAATTAAAAAAATACTTTGATGTAAATGAAAATGGAAATGTGCATACCAAACCTTATGGGATACAGCTAAAGCAGTTGTAATGTAACCACAAGTTTGTTCGGTCTCTGAACCTGATGCCAATCCAAATAATGAGAACAGAGTTTTGAGTGGAAAAGGAAAGTTTTTTACTATGTCAGGCACAGGGAGCAAAGCAAGGGCTCATGCCTCAAAAATTGCTAGCTCCCCGATGAGGAATGGGTAGGGATTGTTATTTGGGGTTTGGGGTAGGGGAGGGGGAACATGTAGCTTGTGCAGTTCAGCACTTTTCCACCAGCCTGGTTTGGCCTTGAGAGGCTGCTTGCAGCAAGGCGGGGAGAGGGGGGTGAGATAGGAGAATGAATGGCAGGTGGGCATCCTTCACCGTTGTCTCTTCTTTCTGTGTGAGGTGGGTTGGAGCGCCGGGAGTGAGGAGTTGAGGTCTGGGAAGCCTCCGCTCCTTGATATTCTTGAGACAGCAGCTTTCCTGGCAAACTTCAAGGACACATGATTAGCTAAACTTTAGTGTGCCTCCAACTCCAGGCCACCTGGACTTTTAACAATTTGTGACTCCCATTTAGTTGTAAAGCTCAAGGAGTCAAAGTTTAAAGAAAGAGGTATTTACATGTGAGTGGAGCTAGAGAAGCAGGAAAGGGGGTGGTGGGTTTTAGTTTTAACCCTGTATACACTGGGTTCAATGTGGGGGAACTGATATCAAGGCTGATGTTAAGAGCCTGTAACAGTAAGAGAGAAGATTATAGCAATAAATGCATACATCAAGAAAAAAGAAAAATCTCAGATAACCTAACTTTACACTTCAAGGAACTAGAAAAAGAAGAACAAACTAAGCCTAGAGTTAGCAAAAAGAAGAAAACAATAAATATCAGAGCAGAAATAAATCAAATAGAAAACAGAAAAATAACAGAAAAGAGAAACTAAACTAACAGTATTCTTTGAAAAGATAAACAAAATTGACAAACATTTAACTCGACTAACCAATAAAAAAAGAGAAAGGATCCAAATAAATAAAATTATAAGTCAAAGAGGAGACATTACAACTGATGCCGCAAAAATGTAAAGGATCGTAAAAGACTAGTATGAAAAATTATATGCCAACAAACTGGACAACCTAGAAGAAATAGATAAACTGCTAGAAATATAGAACCTACCAGGACTGAATCATGAAGAAATAGAATATCTGAATGGACCAATAACATGACTGGAAGTTCTAGCCAGAAGAATCAGGCAAGAAAAAGAAATAAAAGGCATCCAAATCAGAAAGGAAGAAGTACAATTGCCTATTTGCAGATGACATGATCATGTATATAGACAATCCTACAGGTTCCACCAAAATAAATTTAGAATAAACAAATTGTCAAGTTGTGAAATACAAAGTCAACATACAAATATCAGTTGAAATTCTGTACACTAACAACAAATTGTCTGAAAAACAAATAAAGAAAATACCATATACCAATAGCATCAAAAACAATAAAATGCTTAGAAATAAATTTAACCAAGGAAGTAAATGATCTTTCAGTATGCTGAAAACTATGACATTGGTGAAAGAAATTGGAGATACAAATAAAAGGAAAATATCCCACGTTCATGGATTGGAAAAATTAATATTGTTAAAATGTCCATGCTACCCAAAGCTGTGTATAGTTTTAATGAAATCACTGTCAAAATTCCAATGGCATTTTTAACAGACATAAAAAAAATGCTAAAATTTGTATGGAACCACAGAAGACCATGAGTAGCCAAAGCAGTCCTGAGAAAGAACAAAGGTGGAGGTCTCACACTTCCTGATTTCAACGATACTATAAAGTTATATAGTTTTGATTACTGTTCCAAGCAAATCAGAATGTGTGTTCACTTACCTTTGTACAAATCACACTAAAAAATAATTGGCACGTTTGGTAGGCATCTTATGAATTCCTAATTTGAGTGTGATGCACCAACTCATTTTTAGGTAACCCATAAGACTGTCAGTATTGAATGGTAGGAGCAGGGGGAAATGGAGCAAGAGAAGACTCTACAGTAGGTCCAGGCTGTAGTACAAGGTGGCCCACCATGTGAGTGGTATGACTAGGGTGACCATATTTGTCCCAGTTTATAGATAATTGTCAATAATATTGCCTTGTACTCTCAAAAGAGTCCTATTTAGCTGATAAATTATATGGTCACCTAAAAGATCCAAGGCACACGAAATGTCTGTGGAAAGTAAGAATGCTATATGGAGCCTCTGGCAAGCTCCAGTGGAGAACTGGAGTTCATGCTAACAACCATTTTCTACTTGAAAAGGAGTTTCTAGCTTGCTGTACATCTCTGGTCAGACTAAAAATGTGATTGGCCACCAAGTAACTAGACGACTTGAGTTGCCTCTGACGAAATGAGTATTATCTGATCTACCAAAATCATAAATTGGACATACAATGCCACATTTAATTTTTAAATATAAACATCATACACAGACCAGGACTGAGCAGGACAGAGGCAATATATAATTCATTTGGGTGTGACGTTCCAACCCATTTCTTAGATACAAGTAAATTACACGTGCCAGTAACTCACTCTCCTGTGGTATCTGCTCCTACAGATTTACCCCTTCTCCCTCCATCAACACATATAGGCTCATGGGAAGAGCCCCATGGCGTGGGGATTTCTCTATGACAAGTTAACAAAGAAGTAAAAAGCTGAAATTGAGTCTGCACAGAAGTGAACTGTTAACTGAATCTGAGGTTTGACTCCACCACCATTTTATTCTTTTTGAACATTCACCTACCCACTACTCAACTTAAGAAACATAGCACAGTATTATCAACACATTTGAAGGCCCATGTTTACTCCTACTCAATCATATTCCTCCTTCTCAGAGGTGATCACTATGATGAATTTTTTGTCTTTATTATTTATTTATATTCCATTACACATTAATGTATCCTTACATAATTTAAATAAAATTTTATAGATATTCAAACTTAAAGTGAATGGCATTATGTTATATGTATTCATCTGCATCTTGTCTTTTCAAGCCCCTGTTAAGCAGAATAACTATGCATTAAAGATCATTGTGATCTTTATTTCTGGAATGTACGAAAACAAAATGCCCCTTTTAAGGTCTACTTCTCACAGACGTTCCTAACAATCCTTCACGTGTTTGCCATTCTGAGGGCGTGAAATGATGATGCTGATTGTGCTAAAAATGTTTGAGGATTGAAGGTGAAAACAATATTGAGGTGACGGCCCAGTGCTGCATCATAGCTCTGAGTGGTGTCTACAAATGGAAGAGTTCATGGCATAAGATTTCTGACTCACTTTAGCCTTCTACAATGAACAGTTCCTTAATTGTCTCTTTCTCATCTAAAAAAGACAACCCAGAGATTATGTCACTATGTTAACTAAGAGGAAACATTGGAAGCTTTTAAATCGCTGCACGGAGCATGGGGATAAAACACATCTCATCAGTTCCACTCTTCCAAGTGTGACAGAATCCATACGGACTTGCAGAAAATGAGCTCATCACTATCAGTCGCTGTACCCAGCAGCTCATTAATGAGATCCCAAGGGTGCCCCCTCCTATTTAGAAAGAAATTAATACTTTGAAAGCCTCCCTAACTACTTTTCTCCTTTTAAACAACAAGCATTGCTCTTTATCCCAGTCTGTAAAGATGTCCACACTCATTCTGGGACATTGAATGAGCAAATGCAGTAGGGCTCTAATTTCACAGAAAATAGTGAGGACCACAATCAATAAGTCAAACCACAGTGCCACAGTCACTCCTCCATACCCATCCAGAACATAACTGCTATAAGGGTAAATAAGGTAATTATTCAGGGCATTAAGAAATAAATTCTGTTTCCTTTTCACTTAGAGGATAAGGAAAAGGCAAAAAACATACAAATGACCAAAACCCTGGAATCCCGTTTTTATTGATTACATTCATTCATCCATCAATCACATAAGGAATTATCTGAACACTTAAATATCCATGTATTTTTTATCTACTCTGTCTTCTAAATCTAAAACTATGCACTTTTAAGGTGGCAAGCATAAAAAAAATTGATTGACTTTTCAACAGACCAGTATCTTGTGTGTGTGAGGAAACACTAGGTAGTGCCAAGTTACTATCTCAAAGACAGTACATGGAAACTATCCTGGATTTTATCAGTGCCATTATTATTTGGATCCAGCTCCACCAAAAGTTTTGGCATTTGATCTTTAAAAGGCATTTCAGTTATTTTTGTTTAAATGTTGTTATAAAGGGGCATTATTTTTTGTGACCTACTAAATTCTTTAAATGTTGTGACAAATTAGTGAAGCGATGTGTTCAGTTCTGTGGCCGTGTTGATTTGAAATAAGAAACCTGAGTTGCTAGGAAGTTAAAACATTAGGGAATCAGTGGGGCCAGTGACAAAGACAAAATCTTGGGCTCCAGAAACCAGGTTAGTAACTGATTACAATAAGTTTAATGTTTTGGGGAATAAGAATAAAGAATATCATGTTTAATCTTCACAGCAATGTAGAATCACTGGGTTCTTTCTAACAAAATTGAAATTTTCTGTTAATCTGAAAGAATCATCTGGTTCTGAGAATCACTAACATAATGGAAAGGATAGAGAATGGTCATTTACAAACTGTACGAGCAAAAATTAATTCTGTATGATAGCAAATATTCCAGCTAAAAGTAAAAATAATAAAGAAATTGGAGAGCATAGGTGATAATAATGCTAGGTACATTTTTTTCCGTGAAATTTAATTATAATTTTATCTTAAGCACACAGCTTCATATGGTATTTCTCTAGTCAGTGATTTAAATTGGCTGATTTTTATGTTTCTATTCTTATTATGTGCTTCTGCATAATTTGGTTATGTATCTGGCAGTATGATAAATGGCTTCTCCTCCTATTTATATTCTCAGAATTTCTGGCAGATGATTAGCAAGACACATTCAATATGTACATTTGCTTTGCCTTTTTATGGATATATTGTATATATTTTTATACAACATTCTTCAGGAATTATCCTTCATGAAATCTTTAAGATGAAGAATTGCATTTAATATTTTAACTTGCCCAATTATGCCCAACTTTAGAATTTATACAACTACTGTAAGCCTAGAATCCAGATAAAATAACTTTGAAGGTAGAAAAAATTATAAATGTAGGGTGATGGTCATCCCTAAGCAACATTATAAAATATGTTAATAGTTTCTGTATTAGTTTCCTAGGGCTGCCATTATAAATTACCACAAACTTGGTGGCTTAAACCAGCAGAAATTTATTCTCTCATAGTTCTGGAGGCCAGAAGCCTGAAATGCAGGCATTGGCAGGTTCATTCTCTCTCTGAAGTCTCTAAGGAAGAATCCTTCCTTATCTCTTCCTAACTACTGTTGGTTCCTGGCAATCTTTGGTGTTTCTTGGTTTGTAGATGCATCACTCCAATCTCTGCCTCTATTGTCACATGGAGTTCTCCCTATAGATCTCTATGTGCCTTCACATGGCTACCTTCTTTCTCTATGTTTCTGATGTCTCTTACGTGTTTCTGTGTCTTTTCTTATAATGACATCAGTGATTGAATTTAGGGACCACCTTAACCTACTATTATCTCATCCTAACTTACAACTTAATTATATATGCAAATACCTTATTTCCAAATATGATTACACTGAGGTTCTAGATAGACATGAATTTTGGGGTAACACCTTCAACCCACACCATTCTTTACCTGTCTTTCATCTCTTGCTTAATCTGCAGCAAGGGCTTGTGATTTTTCATTTTGACTCTACAAACTCACCAACCAGTTGTATCTAAGAAATCTTCTGCATTTTAGCTATTCTAGGGACAATAATTTGATAAATAACTTAGTTACTATATGTATACTTATATTATTATACATACTATGATATATCAATGTAAACAACTAATACATAGTTTACTTTTTACAAGTGTAAAATGGAGGAGGCATTAAAAATAGTCACTCACATAAAGGCTCAGAGTGAAGGGATGGAAGATGGTACTCCAAGGAAATGACAAGCAAAAGAAAGCAGGTGTAGCCACATTTAGACAAATCAGACTTCAAGATAAAAAAGATAATGAGAGACAAATATGGGCATTATATAATGATAAAAGGGACATTCCACCAAGAAGACACGAACACTTATGAATATATATTATATATGCATCTAAGACAGGAGCACCAAAGTATATAAAGCAACTGTTAATAGACCTAAAGGGAGAAATTGACAGCAATGCTATAATAGTAGGGGATGTCAACACCCAACTTACATCACTGGACAGAGCATCCAGACAGAAAGTCGACAAGGAAACAGTAGCCTTAAATGAAACACTAGACCAAATGGACTTAATAAATGTACATATAACATGTCACCCAAAAACAGCAGAATACACATTCTTCTCAAGTGCACATGGAACATTCTCAAAGATAGACTATGTGCTGGAGAACAAGGTAAGCCTCAATAAATTTAAGAAGATTGGAATTTTATCAAGCATCTTTTCTGAAAACAATGCTATGAAACTAGAAATCAACCACAAGAAAAAGACTGGGAAAGTCACAAAGATGTGGATACTAAACAACATGCTACTGAACAACCATTGGATCATTGTAGAAATCAACGCAGAAATAACAAATTACTAGGGGACAAACAATAGATGTAGAATATGCATTGATACAGTACAATACCAATTTATGATTTTTAAAAAAGAACAGATATTATCAGATTAGGAACTGGAAGGAACTTCCTTAATCTAACAAAAAAAAGTATTTTAAAAATACATTCTGGTGTACATTATTATGTATTAGTTTCTGTATAGACTGCGTCATGTTCACCACCAATAGTAAACATTGACATTTTAATGTAAAAGTGTAGGTTCTAAGTTTTCAAGTCTTCTGGAATGAATTATCATTTAAGCATTGTTCCAAAAACAATTATAAAATTTTAAAGCTAATTTAAAATAGCATCACAATATAAACTATCTTGGAATTCACCTAACAAACAACACACAAAACCTCTATAAAGAATTTTATAAAGTATTAGTGAGAATAAATAAAGAAGACCAAAATAAATACAGAAATCTACCATTTTCATGGAAGGAAAGGCTCAGTATTATTCTTTCCACAGTGACCTGTAGAGTCAAAGCAATCCTAATCACAATCCCCTTAGATATCTTCTGTTGAAGTTGCAAGTCTGATTCTGAAATTTGCATTAAAATTCCAAAGACCTAGAACAGACAAGACTCTCTTAAAGAAAAACGAGGCAAAAATACTTCACCAGATAACAAGGCTTAACATAAATTTACAGAAACTAAGATGGTGTGGTATCAGCTAAACAAAAGAAAGACAGGTATAACAGAATACAGAGTCCAAAAAAAGTCATATGCATATGTGGACATATGATCTATTTTAAAAGTGGCACACTCCTAAGCAGTGATAAATCAAAGTCTTTTTAAAATGATGCTGAGGCCATTGAATATCAATATAGGAAGAAAACAAGACTTGACACCTGATATACACCATACACAAAATAAATTCAATTACAGATATAAATTAAAAGATAAAGCTTCTAGAAGAGTAACATGGAAGTATATCTTCATAATAGGATTGCTTTCTTAAATAGACATTAAAAAGTGCTGGCCTTAAAAAGTATACATAAAGTTGGATTATATTAACATGAAGAAGTTCTTTTTATCAAACCATGGAGTATGATAAGATTTTGCTACATATATGATTTGAAAAGGGCTCTTATCAAGAATATACATAGAGTTCTTACAAAGGAATAAAATACAACCCAATTAAAAAATGGGTAAGGAACTCAAACAGGATCTTCACTAAAAAGACTATCCAAAAAGTCAATAAAGTTGGAAAAAAAATGTTCAGCCTCATTAGTTATTAGGGAAACAAACTCTAAACTACTCTGATATCCATTATACAGCCACCAGAATATATAAAGTAAAAAAGACTGAGAGGAAATATTGTCAAGGACGTAGTACAAGCCATGTAGAACAATGGTCACTCTCATACACTGTACATGTGAATATAAATTGATATAACTATTTTGGAAAATTCTGTGGCAAACCGTTAAACCTGAAAATACACACTGTGTCCACCAGCGTTTATGCTTTTGTAGTCAGATGATACCCAGTACATGCAGGGCTGCTCAGATACATAGTAATTTGGTAAACCAGGGCCAAGCAATGATTCTCTACTAGGTTCCATTAGCAAACCAGAACCTGATTTTCAAAACAAAAAATAGTTATTTTCAAAAGAAAACATGGTTTTACTCCAAATTCCTAAGTGTACATGCTGTGATTCTTCTATTTGAGCAGCCAGAGTCTCTGTACAGGATGCATACAAGTGTACAGCAGATGCTTCGAGCACCATTGCATCAGCTGGTCATATGGCCCAAGGGACAGAGCATCTTGCTTGGCAGCCAGAACTTATTGCAAAGCCTTCTCTGGCTCTAAGACTTTTATAAGTGGAAGCCTTTCGGGTACTTAGTAACTAGATCAGAGGAGCATGCCCAAGTGTGGAATGGTGTCCTCAAATCCAAAAAGGCCCACTGGATGTTGTGCTTCTTTCTCAGTGGTAGCTAGTGCCAATGCAGTAGCTTACGCCTCACCTTGTAAGGGATTAATGTACCCATGGAAACATCACCAAAATGGCAGGTCCATGAACTTCTGTATTAACTACTTGCTGCTTAAGAAGTCTAATTAAAAGATCTTTTCAATATAGCGGACCAGCATTGTAGAATGATGAAATGTTGAGATCCCTGCAAGCTATATCATGACTGAAAGCAGCGCGCTGAATTTAGGCAGTGCCAGTATACCACTGTTCCTGCCAAATGAAAGTAAACTACTTTGGTGGTCTGTTGTTTTCTAAAAGGTACAGAGGAAAAAACATTCACTCAATCAAAAACTGCTTACTAAGTACAAGGGTGTGTGTTGAATACTCCACCAAAGATACCATATCTGAAACATTAGCAGCAATTGGAGTTGTTATCTGAATAAATTACAATAATAGTCATTCTTCAAGATCTCTCCTATAAAAAGGCCAAATAGGTTAGTTGAATGAGAACATGATAGAAATCATTATCCTGCATTTTTCCAGTCTCGATGGTGGTACTAATTTCTGGGATCCCTTCAAGAACTTGGTATCACTTTGACTCACTATTTCACATGGAAAGGCCATTCCAAGGTTTTTAATTAACCTTCTTGCCATAATAGCTCCCACACTATGGGTGAGGTATGGAGATTTTGCAAATTGCTGAGTTTGAATATGCATTCAGGAATATGGGAAACAATCAGGAGCCAAAACTAAATTTATCAAAACAAGACAAGGATGTCCACTACTACAACTTCTATTCAACGTTACAGGCATACCTTGAAGATACTGCAGGTTTGGTTAAAGACCACCACAATAAAGAGAATATAGCATTAAAACGAATCACATAGATTTTTTGGTTTCTCAGTGCATATAAAAGTTATATTTACACTATATTGTAGTCTATTAAGTGTGCAATAGCATTATGACTAAAAAAACAATATATATATCTTAATTAAAAAAATACTTTATTGCTAAAAATGCTAACCATCATCTGAGCCTTCAGCGAATCATAATCTTTTTGCTGGTGGAGAGTCTTGCCTCAATGTTCGTGGCTGCTCACTGATCAGGGTGGTGGTTGTTGAGTATTGGGGTGGCTGTGGCAATTTCTTAAAATAAGACAACAATGAAGTTTGCTGCATCAATTGACTCTTCCTTTCATGAATGATTTCTCCAGCATGTGATGCCATTTGATAGCATTTTACCCACAGTAGAACTTCTTTCAAAATTGGAGTCAATCCTGTCAAACCCTGCTGCTGCTTTATCAACTAAGTTTATGTGATATTCTAAAGCCTTTGCTGTCATTTCGACAAACTTCACAGCATCTTCACCAGGAGTAGTTTCCGTCTCGAGAAACTGCTTTCTTTGCTCATCCATAAGAAGTACCTCCCATCCATCAAAGTTTTATCCTGAGATTGCAGCAATTCAGTCACATCTTCAGGCTCCACTTCTAATTCTAGTTCTCTTCCTGTTTCCACCACGTCATCAGGTACTTCCTCCATTGAAATCTTGAACCCCTCAGAGTCATCCATGAGGGTTGGAATCAACTTCTTCCAAACTCCTATTAATGTTGATATATTGACCTCTTTCCATGAATCACAAATATCCATAATGGCATCTAAAGTGAATCCCTTCCAGAAGACTTTTCAATTTACTTTGCCCAGATCCATCAGAGGAATCACATTCTATGGCAGCCATAGCCTTACGAAATGTGTTTCTTAAATAATAAGACTTAAAAGTTAAAATTACTCCTTAACTCATAGCCTGCAGAATGAATGTTGTGTTAGCAGCCTTGAAAACAACATTAATCTCATGGTACATCTCCATCAGAGCTCTTGGGTGACCAGATGCATTGTCAATGAGAAGTAATCATTTTGAAAGGAATCTTTTTTCATGAGCAGCAGTTCTCAATAGCGTGCTTAAAATATTCAGTAAACCAAGTTGTAAACAGATGTGCTGTCATCGAGACTTTGTTTCCCCATTTATAGAGCACAGGCATAGTAGATTTAGCATAATTCTTAAGGGATCTAGAATTTTCAGAATGATAAATGAGCATTGGTTTCAACTTAAAGTCAACAGATGCACTAGCCCCTAACAAAAGAAGCAGGCTGTCCTTTGATGCTTTGAAGCCAGGCATTGACATCTCCTCTCTAGAAGAGAGACATCTATGGAAGTCCTATGGAAGATGGCATCTTCCAATAGAAGGCTGTTTTATCTACACTGAAACTCTGTTGTTTAGTGTAGCCACTGTCATTAATTATCTTAGCTAAATCTTCTGGATAACTTGCTGCAGCTTCTTCATCAGTACTTGCTGCTTCACCTTGCACTTTTATATTATGGAGATGGCTTCTTTCCTTAAATCTCATGAACCAACCTCTGCTAGCTTCAAATTTTCCTCTGCAGCTTCCTCCACTCTCTCAGCCTTCACAGAATTGGAGAGTTAGGCCCTTGCTCTAGTTTAGGATTTGGCTTAAGGGAATATTGTGACTGGTTTGATCTTCTATCCAGACCACTGAAACTTTCTCCACATCAGCAATAAGGCTGTTTTGCTTTCTTATCCTTCATGTGTTCACTGGAGTAGCATTTTTAATTTCCTTCAAGAACTTTTCCTTTGCATTCACAACTTGGCTAACTGTTTGGCACAAGGGCCTAGCTTTGGGTCTATTTTGGCTTTTGACATGCCTTCCTGACTAAGCTTAATCAATTCTAGCTTTTGATTTAAAGTGAGATACACGCAACTTACTTTCACTTGAACACTTAGACCCTATTGTAGGGGTATTAATTGGCCTAATTGCAACATTGTTGTGTCTCGGGGAATAAGGAGGCCTGAGGAGAGGGAGACAATGTGGCCAGTCAGTGGAGCAGTTGGAACACACACAACATTTATCAATTAAGTTTGCTATCTTGTATGGGCATAGTTAGTAGTGCCTCAAAACAATTAGAGTAGCAACATCAGAGATCACTGATCACATATCCTCATAACAAATATAATAATAATGAAAAGTTTTGAAATATTGTGAGAATTATCAAAATGTGACAGAGACATAAAGTGTGCAAATGCTGTTGGAAAAATAGCATCAATAAATTTCCTCTATGGAGGTTGTCACAAATCTTCAGTTTGTAAAAAATGCAATATCTGTAAAGAGCAATAAAATAAGGTATACCTGTATATTGAATTACTAGCCAAGGCAATAAGGAAGGAAAATGAAATAATGTATATTAAGACTGGAAAAGAAGAACTAAAACTGTGATCATTTGCAGATGGGAAATCATTTGGCACATACATAGAAAATCCAAAAAGAAAAACCTAAAACGATTTTAAATAAATAGTAAATTTAGCAAATTTACTAAAAATTCTGGAAACAATGTCCATAATCAAAAAGCAACTATATTTCTATATGCTAGCAAATAGAATGGAAGTGAATTTTTTTAAATAACATTTACAGTAGCATCAAAAAAATTGAATATCTAGGAATAAATTTACCAAGAAAGGTGTAAGATGTCTATGGTTGAAACTAAAATAATTCTTAGAAAAATATGAGAGACCCAGATAAATGAAGGACAATTGTATGTTTACGGATTGGAAGATTCAATATTGGTAAGT
Source organism: Equus quagga (assembly GCF_021613505.1). Taxonomy (NCBI): domain Eukaryota; kingdom Metazoa; phylum Chordata; class Mammalia; order Perissodactyla; family Equidae; genus Equus; species Equus quagga. Next base: position 36,178,363 of record NC_060281.1, read on the forward strand.
ATTAATTCTCCCAAGGTCTACCAATTGATTCAATGCAATCTCAATCAACATTCAAGAAGAGTTTCTATGGGAACTGACAAGCTAATTCTAATATTTATATGAAAAATGTAAAGGACCAAGGATAGCCAAGACAACATTAAAAAAGGAGGAGGATGTCTTAGTCTGTTTGGGCTGCTATAACAAAATACCAGAGACTGGGGAGCTTATAACAACATAAATTTATTACTCATCGTTCTGGAGTTTGGAAGTCCAAGATCATCATGCTAACAGGGTCAGATGAGGGCCCTCTTCTTCTAAGTGGTGGATTCTTGTATCCTCATCTGGTGGATGGGGATAGGGACCTCTGTGAGATCTCTTTTATTACAAGAGCACTAATCTCATTCATGAGGGCTCACGACCTAATCACCTCCCAAAACCGCCCCACCCCCATTACCATCACCTTTGGAAGTTAGGATTTCAACATACGAATTTTGGAGTAAGACAGATATTTGGACCACAGCATTCTGCCCCTGGCTCCCCAAAATTCATGTCTTTCTCACATGCAAATACATTCATTCCATCCTAACAGTCTGAAAAGTCTTAACTCCCCAGCATCAGCGTTAAAGTCCAAAGTCTCATCTAAATGTCATCTAAACCAGATATGGGTAAGACTCAAGATACCTTTCATCTTAAAGCAAATCGCTACCCAGCCATGAGTATGTGAAATCAAACAAGTTATGTGCTTCCAAAACACACTGGTGGGACATGTATAAGATAAATACTCCCATTCCAAAAGGAAGAAATAGAAAAGAAGAAAATGGTAACAGGTCCAAGGTAAGTCCAAAATCTAACAGGGCAAACAACACTAAACTCCAAGTTTCAATAACAATCCTCTTGACTTGAAACCCCACCTTCTGAACCCATTGGAGCTGCTGTACCCACCCCCACACACGGCTCTGCTGGGCACAGCCCACACTTCTACTCTCACAGGCTGGAGCCCTTTGCTTCTGGCTCTCCAGAGTTGGGGCTGGAATGGCAAACTGGCCATTCTACTTGTCTGGGGTCATGAGGGTAGCCCTGCCCCAACAGCTCCACTAGGCATTACCCTGGGTGGGGCTCCCTGCCTGGGCCCCAAGGCTCTCTGGGATGCCTTATGAAATCTAAGTGAAGGTAGTCACACCCCCACATCTTGTGCACTCTGCCCACCACCAAGATTTACCCAAGAGCCTATGCCTCACCAGGACAGTTGAGGAATGGAGTGCTAGAATTCTGGGAGGCCAGTCCCAGATATGAGGTGGCTTTGGGTAGCAGTAACCTCCTCTTTTGAAATTGTTAGGCCCAACAGGCCCTTGCACTCTAGACCTGTGATGGGAGAACAAGCACTACTGATCTTCAAAATGCCTTTGGGCGCCATTCTTTCATTGTCTATGACAATAGGTCCTGGCTTCTATTTATATGGCTAACTAATCTCAATTAGTCCTTGGGCCACACCCTTGTTCTCTCCCAAACACATTTCCTTATTTCTTTCACTATAGATAGGCTGAGAATTTTCCAAATTTTTAATTTCTGTTTTCCTTTTGATTAACAATTCTGTCTTTAAGTCATCTCTCTCTTCTCACATTTTGTTATCAACAGTCAAGGGAAACCAAGCTGCACTTTCAACACTTTGATTAGAAATAGCTTCAGCCAAATATCCGATTTCATCACTCACAAATTCTACTTTTCATAAAACACTGGGACACAAAAACAGTTCAGCCAAGCTCTTTGCCACTTTATAACAAAAATTACCTTTCCTCCAGTTTCCAATAACGTGTCAACGAAAATAATCCATAACCAATCTATAAATGAAAATTTGGGTGAGTTTATTCTGAGCTGAAATCTGAGGACCATGGCCCGGGGCCTTTCTTGCCAAAGGAAGAAAGGGCACCGAAGAAGTGGGGTGCACAGAGTGGTTATATACCCCCAAACAGGGTGTTTCACATATGATTGAAATGTCCCTCCCACAATAGTCACAAGATTGCCCTGTCAGCACAGCGTTTGATGGACACAGCAGGTAGTGGGTCTGCTATCTTGGTGGGCGTAGCAGGAGGCAAGTCCATTGTCTCAAGCTGGGCCGTCACAGGTGAGCACAGCAATCAGTTTCTAGCCTAAGGAAAGATGCTTAATCCTTAAGGAGATGCCAATGTTGGGAGGGGGAGGGAAGTTGCACCTTTATCTCAAGGGCCTTTGTTCTTGCCATAGAGAATATCTAAAGCAGATATACAATGCATGCTCAACAGCCATGGTCAGGCCCTTTTGGAAAGACAAGGTCAGGCCGAATTAGGTTTATACCAAATGGCTTCCTCATATTCTCCAATATATTCTATTGCTTGCCATTTTTATTTGTCAGCTGCAATAACAAAATACCACAGACTGAGTACCTTGTAAACAACAGAAATTTATTTCTCACAGTTCTGGAGGATGGAAATCCAAGATCAAGCTGCCAGCATGGCCCCATTCTCATGAGAGCCTTCTTTCTGGTTCAAAACCACCACATTCCTGTGGTGTCCTCACAAGGTAGAAGGGACTAAGAATCTCCTTGGAGCCTCCTTTATAAGGCATTAATCCCATGAAGGCAAGGCCCTCATGACCTAAGTACTTCCCCAAGGCCCCGCTTTCTAATGCCATCATCTTTGAGGTTTAGAATTTCAATATATAAATTTTGGGGGGACACAAACATTCAGACTATATGGAGGATGAGAAAGAAGAATAGGGGAAAGAGAGGAGGAAAACAACAAACCTGGAGGAAATACATTACCAGATGTCAACACTTACTATGAAGCTATACTAACTGAGCTATTGCAAATGTTACCAAAACCAAAGTGTATTCGCCTCTTGGCGAGTTAAATAAGACTCTCTACCAGGAGTAGTTGTCTCACAAAGTAAAGTGTATTTGCAGCAAATACCAGACCATGCAAAATCATTTCCAAAGTCATGGTTTCCCAGAACAAAGGGAATCAAGGACACTTATTTCAGATGGGGAACGAGTATTCAAAAGGGAGAAGAGGGTATTTGTTTGTACAGGCTCAGCTGGTAAACATGCTTCCACATATACTGCAGGTTACAGTAATAAAGCGTAAGCTCCTGCTGGAGAGATCTGAGCGTTAAAAATAAGGCAAAGGTCATAGGCGTAGCTCTTGTGGTGAGGCTTGGTCTGGTTCAGGGTGATTGGTGATTGCATCTCCTTAACATAACAAAAGGAAAAAAACAATTTGGAAAAACAATTAAATGCTTCCAAATCCATCCTTGAGTTCCTCAGGGCAGTTAGTCGGTGACACAAAGAGAGACAAATAAAGTAAAATAGATTAATCTAGCAATAGATTCACCTAATTTAAGACAAAAGTCTTCAATGCAAGTCAGCAGAGAAAAAATGGTATTTTCAAAATAAGGTGCTAGATCAACTGGGTATCCACATGAAAAAAATGAAACCTGAACCTCTTCCTCACACAATACATAAAAATTACTTCTAGATGGATCATAGAGCCAAATATGAAACAATCCAGTATCCCAAAAAAACACAAACACTAGTATCCTCATGACCTCAAGATAGGCAAGTATTTCTTAGGTAGAACTCAAAAAGTACCAATCATAAAAGAAAAGATTGATAAATATACATTAAAGTTAAGAAATTCTGTTTATCAAAAGATATATTAAGAACAAAAAGCAAGCCAGAGAGCAGAAAATATTTGCAATACATATTAAGAATTTTTACAAATCAGTAAGAAAAAAAAAGATAACCTAATTTAAAATATGCAAAAGACTTGAATAGACACTTCACGACAGAAAATATTAAATTGTTGGTAAACATATAAGAAGGTGCTCAACATCGTTAGTCATCAGAGAAATGCATATGAAACCAGAGTGAGATACCATCTCACTCATCATAAGGGCTAAAATCTAAAAAGACTGAAAATACTAAGTGCCATCAAGGATCTACAGTGACTGGAACATTTCTACATTGCTGGTGGAAGTGTAAAATAATTCAATGGCTTTGGGAAAAATTTGGCAATACCTTCTGAAGTTAAACATATACCATTCCTGGTATGCATTCAACAGAATTAAGTGCTTAAGTTCACCACAAGACACACATAAGTATGTTCTTACCACCTTTATTCATAATAGCAAAAACTTGGAAACAACTCAAGTAGCATTCTAAGGTAGAATACATAAATTGTGGTATATTTATTTAATGGAATTCTATGCAGCAATGAAAAATAACAACCCACTGACTTACACAACAACTTGGATGAACGTCATAGACAATGTTGAGAGATAGAAGTTAGACATGAAGGACTGTATGCAGTGTGATCTCATTTATATGAAGCTCAAAGACAGGGAAAACAATCTATGGTGAGAGAAGTCAGAATGGTGCTTATACTTGGAGATGCACATCAGAATAATTAATATTTTAGGGAGTAGGTACAGGCTGAAGGAGGCAAGAGGGAGCCTTCCAGGATGTTGGAAAAGTTCACATTTTGACCTCAGGAGTGGTCATATGTACATATACTTACGTGGAAATTCATCACATTGTAATTTAGAGATTTTTGATCTTTATAGTATGTAACTTATGCCTCAATAAAAATTTTAAACTAAAATTATCACATATCCTCCATTAGTTCCTGTTCTGACTAATGGACACAGTGATATTTTAGATTCTCAGAAATTGGTGCCAGATCACATACCCAATATTTGGAGTATTTCCTTTATGCAATGCAGATCACTCTGATAAATGGCCTCAGGTTCCTTTGAAGAAGCTAAGAAGATGAATTAGAGTATAAATTTTTGGCAGCATATCAGGGTCCCCTCAATAGGACCAGGTGTTTCCTTCTTTAAAGGGTTCTGAGAGGTTCCAGTTTAAGATAGTAACATAGGAGTCTCCTGAACTCCCCGTATCCCCTGGACACACCAAATCTACAGCTACATATAGAACAATTCTCTCTGAAAGAAATCCAGAAACTAGCTGACTCCTACACATGGGACAAATGAGAGAAAAAAAAAAACCATATCAAAATGGGTAGAAGAGGCAGAGACATACTCTCCCCATAAACCCCACCGCTAGTGTGGTGACATGATCAGGAGGGAACTCACAGCTCCCAGCTTCTCCTTGAGGAGTGAAGGATTTGGACTCAACATCCAGCACCCTAATTTTTAAGACTTCCATCTGAGGGACAGACCTCCAAAGCATCTAGCTCTGAAACCCAATGGGGCTTGTACCCACACAAGGCTCACAAGACCATGGCAAAAACGTAACAATTCTTTTTTTTTTTTTTAAAGATTTTATTTTTTTCCTTTTTCTCCCCAAAGCCCCCCGTACATAGTTGTATATTCTTCGTTGTGGGTCCTTCTAGTTGTGGCATGTGGGACACTGCCTCAGCGTGGTTTGATGAGCAGTGCCATGTCCGCGCCCAGGATTCGAACCAACGAAACACTGGGCCGCCTGCAGCGGAGCGCATGAACTTAACCACTCAGCCACGGGGCCAGCCCCCAAAAACGTAACAGTTCTTAATGGGCTTGCAAGGACTTGCCATGGCTGTTTCACCAAGGCTCAGAGCAGAAGCAGCAGACCAAAAAGTCCATCTCTGAGTCTTTCCTGACAAGAGGCCTCTTTGCATATCTTAAAAGCTACAGCCTGAGTGCCTTCTAATTTAACACACATCTAGGGACCAACTGCAATACTCTCTGGACACGAGGGAGGCCTAAGGGCACCATGTTTTCACTCTCCCTCTGCCCCACTCCAGGTCACTAGTATCTCCCTAGAAGGAGCTTCTGCACACATCTGGCATCCAAGCTTTTGTGGTTGCTGCCCAGAGAACATATCCACTGATAGCCTGGCTCTGGTGGCCAGTGAGGCTTGTGTTTAGGGTTCAGTGGGACCATAGCAAACAAAAAAAACAGCTTTTAACTGGCTATCCCCCCAGAGCTCAATGGAGAGGCAGCAGATAGAAATGTCTATCTCCGGGACCTGGCCCGGTCATGCAGCGGTTAAGCGCACACGTTCCACTTTGGCCGCCCCAAGTTCGCCAGTTCAGATCCCGGGTGCAGACACAGCACTGCTTGGCAAACCACGCTGTGGTAGGCATCCCACATATAAAGTAGAGGAAGATGGTCACGGATGTTATCTCAGGGCCAGTCTTCCTCAGCAAAAAGAGAAGGACTGACAGCAGTTAGTTACTCTTCCTCAAAAAAAAGAAAGAAAGAAAGAAATGTCTATCTCCCAGTCTTTCTGTGACAGAAGATGATTTGTATATCTTAAAAGCTTCAGCTTGAGGGTCAAGCTCCTAATTTAATGCACATTTAGAGATCAACTCCAATCCTCTCTGGAGACTGGAGAGGCTGGTGGGCAAAGTCTCTGTGTTCTCCCTCTGGCCCACTCCAGGTCACTAATATCTCTCCGGAAGCAGCTTGTGCACACACCTGGCACCCCAGCTTTTGTATCTGAGCACACTCTTTGACCACCTGGCTAGGGTGGCCAGTAGTGATAGTATTTGAAGGACTCATAGGACTATAGCAAAGAAACAGTTCTTAACTGGCCAGACCCCAGGGCTCAGCACAGAGAAAGCAGACAGAAATACCCGTCACAAAGTCTTTCCCTAAAAGAGATCTTTTTGCATACTTTAAAAGCTGCTGCCTGGTGATCTGGCTTCCTATCGGTCTGCATGTAGCACCTCACTAAGATGCTCCCCTTTGGGACATCGACAGGTATTGGCACACCCTCAACTACTGGGAGCCACTAAGAACAAAGAGGACAGCTTGGACAATCACAAAGATTTGTGAGACAACCAAGAGGCCAGGCTGGGCTAAGTGATAGATAAGGTCCGTCTTCTATACAGACCACTCCTTTAGGCCTGGGAGAGGTGACTGTTTTATCTATTGCATAGACTGCAACACAGAGCGTCAAGGAAAATGAAGAAATAAAGGAATATTTTCAAACAAAAGAACAAGATAAAACTCCAGAAACAGACCTTAATGAAATGGAGATAAATGACTCACCTGTAAAGAGTTCAAAACAAAGGTAATGATGATCACCAAGGTCAGGAGAACAACGAATGGACAAAGCGAGAATTTCAACAAAGAGATAGAAAATATAAGAAAGTACCAAACACAAGTCACAGAGCTGAAAAATAAAATAATTGAAATGAAAATTTCACGTCCCCCAATCCTCCAGGGAAAGCTACACCCTCAGGATTGCTCCCAGCTGGCCGTGAAGCTCCGTGACTTGTGAAGGTGGCTTTTTTCTCTCCAGAAAGGAATTTCTGCCTCTCCCATCTCAGTCAGGGCTGTCCCTTGTTGCAGGGGTTCTTTTTATCCAGTTTTCAGTTCTCTCTCAGGGGTATTTGTTTCAAGAATGGTTGTGACTTGGTTGTGTTCGTGGAAGGAGGTGAGTTCAGAGTCTGCCTATGCCACCATCTTGACACCAACTGTCTTGAACTGAAAATTTCAATAAAGGGGTTCACGGCAGACTAGATGAAGTGGAAGAAAAGATCAGTGAACTCGAAGACAAGGCAGTGGGATTCATCCAATCAGAGGAGCAAAAAGTAAAATAAATGAGAGGAAGAAAAAATGGCAATGTAGGAGAACCCAGCTTCCCCATACCTCCACAAAAGTCATCAATTAGGCAGCCATCCATAAAAAAAAAATAGCTCTTGGAGACTTCTAGAGTCCACTAGGTAAGTTTTAGCAATGTTGTGGAACAAAAAAAAATGAGAAAATCACACAAGAAGAGAAGGAAGACAACTTCATTGTGCCTGCATCATTCCGTCTCTAGTGGGCATTGCTCAGGACCAAGAAGGAACTTCTCAGCGAGGAAGTTCCTCTAACCAAGAGAGGAAGAGCCTGGTGAGCAACAAGCTTCTCCAGCCCCTGCAGACACTGCTCAAAGGCCCCACTTGGATTTCACCTGACTCAGACCCACAAAGCTGAGATGCATAGAGCCAGCTAGGAACAAGGAAGAAAAGCAGAGGCTATTAGCAAACACAGTAGGAGTCTTCATCATTCACAAAGATCTGCCCCGCAGACCAACTCAGCAGCTTCCCTCAACAACAAACTCATCAGTGAGCACAGCTGCTGCAGGTCTTGCCAGCTGCCCCCGCCCCCCCCCCCACAGGTGTTTGCATTACTGATGCCAGTCTCCTTAGTCCCTCCTGGCTCCCTCCTTTCACTCCCACTGGAGCCTTGACCCACACTGATACATCCAAGGTCTCTACAACTGTGCAAGTGTAAGACACCAGCTACCTGAGTCCTTCCTCACCCAGGAGCTACACTCACAGCCAGCCTAGGCTTCTGCAGCATCATGAGTGCAACACACCAGCCTAGCTGCCCCTGGCTGACTCCAACCACTGTGCCTGCACCTGAGGATAGCCCCTCCAGTTGTGCACCTGCATACCATTGGCCTGGCACCTGTCACTGGCCTCCACTACAGCATGCACAGACACAGGGGAGAACACGCAGCCACAGGAGAGCTCATCTACATCCAGGGTCCCCATAGCTGCTTGTGGGCACAGATCAGGCCCTGTCTTCCATCACTGGTTGGCACCATCACACCCACCCATTGATAGCCCCTCCAGCTGTGTACCTGCATGCCCATAGCCCAGCTCCCATCACTGGCTTCCACTGCAGTGTTGAACATCCAGGAGAGACAGTGCAGCCACAGGATAGCACACTGACACCCGAGGTCCCCACAGCTGCTTCCAGGCCCAGATAAAGCCCTGTCTTCTGTCTCTGACTGGCACCACCATGCCCACCTGTATCTAGCCCCTCCAGCTGTACACCTACATGCCCCGAACCTAACCCTTGTCACTGACCTTCACTGCAGTATGCATGCCCAGGGGGAGAGAGTGCAGCCACAAGAGAACACACTGACAACAAGGACCCCCAAAGCTGCTTACAGGAGCAGATCACGTTCTGTCTTCTGACACTGGCTGGCATCACCATGCCCACCTGTAATTAGTCCCTCCAGCTGTGTACCTGCACACACCTCTCAGCCTGATCCCTGTCACTGGCCTCCAAGGCAGTGTGCATGCCTAAGTGTGTGGCCACAGGAGAACTCACTAACTCACTAACATCCAGGGCCCCCACAGTGCTTGAGGGTCCAGATCAGCCCCTGCCTTCTGTCACTGGCCAGCACCACCATGCCCACATATAGCTAGTCCCTCCAGTTGTGCACATACTTGCCCTCCAGCCCAACTCCCATAATTGGCCTCCACAGCAGTATGCACACCCAGAGTAGAGTATGCAGTCATAGGAGAGCACACTGACATCCAGGGCCTCTGCAGCTTCCAAAGAACTCATAGTTGGCACCCACCCTTGCTACCTACCAAAATATAGTGAACATATTTCTGGATATCTCTTTCTACCTGTAGCATACTCTTTACATCATCTACTTAATTATTAAAGTCATCAAATATTGATCTCCATCATGACATTTAATGAGTTAGTATTATTATATTTTATGTATATATATATATTAACCTAGATAACATTTACCCAACATAATATTTAAAATACACATCAGGTGTTGTTATAGCTGCTTTATAGTCAACAAACATTGATTGGTCCCTTTTATATGCTGGACCCTCTTCCAGGCACCAACTGAAGAGCTGCTGGAGGCAATTATGCCATCATCAGGGAATCAAGTACAGCCTTACTACAGGGCTGACAGGTCCTGGTCAATTATTATTTGGAAATATTGAGAGAGTCCCAAAAAGCACATGAAAAGAAACCAACATTTACATGGAACACTATTTCTAAAGACTTGTTTGGTGGAATATTGCAGTTAAAAAAAGAATAAGTTAGAAAATATACTCTAAATATTATTATCAAAAAATTACAATATACCATCTCAGTGGGTATGCAATTGTATCATAATTCCTCTGGACTGGCAAGCAGTACTTTACAACATGTCTACAGATTAACTTTGATTTTGACCAATATGATTGATTGACTAATTGTAAAATAATTCCCAAAACTGGTTTCTTTGTCACTATGAAGAAGGAAATATTCAAGTATATTAATCGCATCCAAATTTATCTGGTTACCTTAGTAGGAGCCTTGATAACTGATACAAGCAGACTCCTGAAAATCCCTAAGATTCCATAGGGAATGATTGTACTCTTTAGAATATTTTTATTGATGATTTTTAAAGCTCTCTTTGAACCTTTTGCTCAAAGGTTTAACTTCTCAAGAAAGGCCTTTCCTGAACGGGGACAACACAACCACCACACTCTCCCATCCTCCAATATGCACCATCTGTTTCCCTGCCTTATTTTCCTTGGCACTCATCACAATCAAGCTTGTTGTATTTTGTGTTTATTTGTTCATTTCCTGCCTTTCTCAAATAAAAGAAAGCTCCACAAAGGCAGGGATTTTTCTGTTTTGTCTATTTTGCTCTTTGCTATATCTCTATTGTTTGTCAAATGTAGTGCTCAGTATTTGTTGAGTTGATTCATTCAGTTACGGTGGTAAGCAAGGGAGATAAGATCTATGTTCTTTTGGAGCTTATGTTTTAACTGTGGGAAGATACATGTTATGGACTGAATGTTTGTGTCCCCCTAAAATTCACGTGTTGAAATCCTAACCTCCAATGTGATGGTACTAGGAGGTAAGACTTTTGGGAGTTGATTTTGTCATGAGGATGGAGCCCTCATAAATGGGATTAGTGCCCTTATAGAAGAGACCCCAGAGAGCTCTCTGACTCCTTCTCCCCTATGAGGACACAGCAAGAAGATGGTCACCTATGAACCAGGAAATGTACCCTCACAAGACATCAAATCTGCCAGCACCTTGATCTTGGCCTTCCCACCCTCTAGAGCTATGATGAAAAAAATGTTTATTGTCTAATCCACCCAATCATGGCATTTCTACTATAGCAGTCCAAACGGACTAAGACAATGTATTTAAAAAATATATAGAATTTGGAGTGTTGTGAAAAAAAATGTGGAAAGATGGTAGACAATGACTAGGGTGAGGAGGGCCTAAGTTAAAATTAGATGATCAGCAAGGTCCTACTGAATAAATGAGGAGCTGAAGAACAAAGTGACAAAAAGGAGGGCAACTTGGGGACAGAATCTTACAGGTCAATGAAAGTAGTGCAAAGACCTCTTAAATGCTTGCATTCCTGGAGAGACACAGGGAGGAAATGGGAGAAGGCGGATGGGATAACAGGAGCCAGGTCATGGTGCAATTGGTAAGTCAAGGTAAGGAGTCTGAATTTTACTCTAATTGCCTTAAAGATTTCAAACCGTTAAATGAATTATTTTTAAGAATGCTTTTGGCTACCACATGGAGAATGGATTGAAAGGGGAGAAAGTTAGAGCAAGGAAGCAAGATAGGAAGCCATTGGGTAATCCAGGAAAGAAAAAGACAGTGGCTCAGTGTATGGCAGTGGCAGTAGAAATGGACAGAAGAGGTAAAAGTCGAAATAGCTGAAATTTTCAGGGTGAGGCAGGGGTGTAATTAAGGATGACTCTTAGGTTTCTGGCCAGTAAGAGATAGATGTTTGTTCCATTTACCATGATGAAGAAGACTGGGTTGATAGCAGATTTGGTGCAGTAGAAATCAAGAGTTCTATTTTAGCCATGATTAGATTCATATTTTTGTTAGATGTCCAAATGTGAGTGAAATTAAGCAGTTGGAATTACCAATTTGATGTTTAATAGAGAAGACTGGAAATATAAATTTGAAAACCATCAATAGGTAGGTGACATTTAAAGCCTTGGAACTATATGATATTAACCAGAGAGGCAGTATAAACAGGGAAGGATAGAACCCCTGGTGAGGGCAAAGAAATCTCAGACTCTGTATTTCTAAAATTTCCACACGCACCAGTCAATCCTGATATAGCCAAATGGGGAAGCACTGCTAATAATTTCATTTTAAATGGTTCCCATAAGTAAAGGAAGCAAGGGGAAAAAATGGGTAAATAAAAAGGGGACAGAAAAACACATCTGGATTCAGTCAGAGGGGTTCAAAAAGACATTATATTGTACATCTAAGGTGAAGGCATCTGCTTCACAATCTGGGTTTACCCATTCCTGGAAAAACAATGAGAAACTTTTCAAAAAGTTAAAGAATCCAGATGATTTCTCTAACTTCTCCAGAGTAGCAAACCCATGGAATATAATCACAGAATAAGGAGCAAGGGACTAGGAAATCACTGTGCAGTAACTCAATTAAAGTAGATGTATATACATGACAGCTTATATACATTTCTGCTTCTCAAAAAACCTTGAATATTTTTATGGTTGAACTAAAATTATAAAATTCAATTACAACGTTAAAGAAGTTTTTTTTTAAAAAAAAGAAAAGTAGAGCTGTAGAAAATTTAAATAAAGGGGAAGAGAAGAAAATACATGAGTGAAATTGAGATGTCTAGTAAAAGTGAATATTTTCAAGTATCCATATGTTTAGAATTTTGATAGACAAAAATGTGCCATTGATTGTATGCTTCTTATAGTCACCATTATTAATAATATTTATAAAGAATATATACACAAATATCCATGTACACTAGATATATAATCCTAAAAAAAGTGGTTGAAGGGGGGAAGTATTTACCAGATGTTTTGTGTATTACCAGTATGAGCTCTTACAAAATTGATAAAAATGAATATTTTTATGGCATACAGATCCCCTGAATTGACTGAAATAGTAATAGCTAACACTTATTTGAATCTTTACTATTTACCAACCGGTATTGTAATATTTTACATACGTTAAATTTATTTAATCCTCATACTAACTCTTTAAATGTATTATTACTATCCCCCTAATATAGATAAGAAATCTGAGGCACCAAAATGTTAAGTAACTTTCCCAAGTTCGCACAGTTGATAAGTGGAACCACCAGGATTTCAGCCCAGAAAGTCTGACTCGGTCTACATCATACTATACTATATCTCAATTGTAGAATACAATGATTACTATCATACAGAAACAGTTAAAATTATTTTATTATTCACAGATGACATCATCAATTTAAACACGTATCATGAGTCAATTTGTGCTATATATTTTATTAAAGTAATAGTTAGTGGTATGTAATTTTAACTCAAGGGAGCTCTTATAACTTTTAATCATTAAACCCACTCATAAAATCTTCAGAAAAAACACTTGTTCCAGGATCTAGTGTTTAAATGGTGACCTCTGAGACATGAACGAACCTGTCATAGACACAAGTATTTGAATTATCTATCATGATCATCAAAACAAAGGAACATTAGAACTGACTGAATAAAAATATAAATTTTATAATCTTCACCTTACTGTTCAGGGCATTGGAGACTGAACATCTTCTCTTTGACAGATAACTGTTTTGACCTTGGACATCAGAAATAACTATTAGAGGTTATTTAAATGACATCTGTTCTGAGAAAATTTATTTCCAAATCAATGTATATACTATTAGTGGCAAGGGTATTTTATTCAGTTAACATACACTATAATTCTATTGTTGGAAAGGCACATTATTTAAAAGAAAATTTTATGTGTAATATGTTCACTAACTACAGAAAAAAAATTCTGAAAATACGTTTTTCTCATTTACTCTAGTGAAATTAATTGGATGCAGTCTCAGTCTAAAAAAATCTCTCTTGATGAACTGGATTTTCAGGTAACATTGGGAAATTTTGTTCAATTCCTATTCTGAATTAATGGTTGCTTTTCATAACGTATTTCTTGGATCAAAGCCTATTTGCAAGCTGATTTAAAGTCAAAACAAGTAGTAAGAATTTGTGACAGCTTTCATCCCCTTATCTGAAGTCACATAGTCAAGAAGGAGGAGTCTTGGAAGAACCGGTATCTAAACACACTTGGGAAAAGCAGAATTCACAGCGGCCCTGCAGGGAAAACAGGAGAGAGCTGCAGCCCTGGAGAGGAAATGCTTAACCAGGATCTATTTTCCACAGTGTCGGCTCCACACTAGTCAAGAAGGAGAACATCAAGGGAAGTCTCTGGATCACAGTAATGTTAATCTTTAATATCTCTTGGAAAATAGCATGCCTGGGTTGGTAAAACAACTTATGGGAAGTAAAAAAGAAAAAAGGAACTTTTAGACCTATACGGGTTTCTGGTTTTCTTTCAGAATTCTTAGAATAAATAAATATTGTAAATCCCTGTGAAAAATTCTCCTTTTTATGTCTACTATGAAGGAAACATTAAATTTATTCTCTATTGTAAGAGGTAGACATGAAGCTATGTCTCAATTTGTGATTTCATGAATTTTGATCCAGTAGAAATAAAAGAGGAAGGTATAGATCAAATTGAAAATAATTAAAATATAATATTTTATTCATGAAGACTATGGAGCTAAGATGGACTCAGATATTTTTGATCCATTTCTAAACTTCATAATGTGCATGAAAAATTTCTTGAAGATTTCCTATGTCAGGTTTTTAAAAAGCAGAGAAGAATTTTTTTCCCTTCCTGAATTAATCTTTGGAGACTATAGTGATAAAGGAAATAGTTAAGGAATTAACATCATGGGATTGGCTTTAATTTTTTAAACATTTTCAGTTTTGTTTTCATTTAATTTTAACTGAAGTTCTGTCTTATTTAGAAGTTAGGCACAACTACATATACCACGTTTGTCAAAATAAATAAATATTATTTATTCATCCCCCCGCTCAGATGGTATAGAACTCCAATGAGGTGTGACAGCTTGCAATTCATTTCAAAGTTATTTTTTCTTTCTATCCAACTTAGTCAATGGCAGAACCCAGACTCAAATCATGATTCTTGGGAAGTTAATTCTGAAGAAATCACCAAATGACTCTCTCAAAGCAACTATCTCAACCGGTAGACTCAGTTAACCTTCTAAATGTGACCACTTTGGAATCACAAGCACAGTTTGAATTAATTTCTTCATAATATTCAGGAAACATATTTTAAATAGTATAACAAACAAAAAGCACAACTTTTGTACTAAGTCTACAGAGAGAGAGAAAAAGGCACCAGTTTGATATTTAACTGTTACTTTTCAATCATATATTTTCTCTAAGTTTCGTGTCTTTTTATTTAAGACTTTTTTTTAGAGCAGTTTTAGGTTTACAACAAAATTAAGAGAATGATGCAGATATTTCCCATATACCCCTTCCACATACATGTACAGCATCCCCTGTTATAAATATCACTCAACGGAATGTTCCCTTTTTTTGGATTAGGGTAGTAGTGGAGGAAATTTTTAAAAGTGAGCGCATAGTCAACAAATATTTTTGCACTCAAAGTTACAGTGATAAATTATGTATTAGGGATGGGAAAAACAAAGGTGCCAAAGATAAAAGCCCGATCTACTACATAAGAAACTGGCAAATCAAAGATGCTATTCACTAAGATATGGAAAAAGAGGAACACGCTTTCATTCCAACATTAGCCAAATAATTAGATTTCATAAGTGAATTCACTGACAAAGTAAAAGAATATATTCACTACATCAAGTAACAAGCTTTATAGAGAATATAGAGTAACATCATTTTAAAAACAGATTTAGTCCAAACTGCCAAATTTACATATGAGAGAATTCGGACACTGAGTTTAAGAGTGAACACCTCAAGGTCACCTAGATAAAAATATAACATGAAACTTATGACCATAAAAGAATCTACAATAATATCCGATTACTTGGCTATAATTTTTACTTTTACCATTAATTTTTTTAATTATTAATATAAGTTCTCTCCATTTACTTCTGTATTTCACCTATTTAGATAGTCTATGTTGACAAATTTATTATTGTTATTATTATTATTATTATTATCATTCTCCTCCTCCTTCCCCTCCTTTCCTCCTACTCTTATCATTCTAGGATTTGAGCATTGAAGGACTATGGACCAAAGCAATTATACTTCTCTACATGGTTTTATTCTGCTTGGCTTCTCTGACCATCCCAAACTGGAGGTGGTCCTGTCAGGAGTTGTCACCATCTTCTACCTAATTACATTGGTGGGTAACACAGCCATCATTCTTGCATCTCTCCTGGATTCCCATCTCCACACACCAATGTACTTTTTCCTCAGGAATTTCTCTCTCCTGGATCTATGTTTCACAACCAGCATCATCCCTCAGATGATGGTTAACTTGTGGGGACCTGATAAGACCATCAGCTATGTGGGCTGTGTCATTCCACTCTATGTTTATATGTGTTTGGGCTCCATTGAGTGTCTTCTCCTGGCTGTGATGTCCTATGATCGTTTTACAGCTATTTGTAAGCCTTTGCATTATTTGATAATCATGAACCCACATCTGTGTCTCAAGATGATTCTCATGGTCTGGAGTATTAGTTTGGCCAACTCTGTAGTATTATGTACACTCACCCTGAATCTGCCTAGATGTGGAAACAAACTTCTGGATCACTTCTTGTGTGAGTTGCCAGCTATGGTCAAGATAGCTTGCATAGACACCACAACAGTGGAAATGTCTGTCTTTGCTCTAGGCATTGTCATCGTCCTTACACCCCTCATCCTTATTCTCATATCCTATGGCTACATTGCCAAAGCTGTGCTGAGAATGAAGTCAAAAGCAGGACAACGAAAAGCAATTAATACCTGTGGTTCTCATCTCACTGTGGTGTCCATCTTCTACGGAACTATTATTTACATGTACCTGCAACCAGGTAACAGTGCCTCCAAAGACCAGGGCAAGTTCCTCACCCTCTTTTACACCATCATCACTCCAAGTCTCAACCCTCTCATTTACACCTTAAGGAATAAGGACATGAAGGATGCACTGAAGAAGATGGTAAGGTTGACCATGAAACTACAAAATCAAAGGGGAACTTGAAGTCATATAAAAATATTCAAGTGGATAAGGCAATGAAATATGTTTTATAGTTTGATAAGACAGTGACATAGGTTATCCAGTTGTCTTTCATTTTTATTAAGGCAAGTAATTCTTAGATCATAGAAATCAATTGATATAATAATTCTTGTAAACAAACATTTTGTGGATGCAAACAACATTATAACCATAATACTTAGCTCTGCTATGCTTCTAATCATTGCATATCTTCAGGGAAAACAGATTACAGGACTTCTTATTTTTACATGTAATATAACACAAAGGGGATGTAAACATAAACTTGAATGCATTTCATTTATTCTAAGCCCCATAAAAACTGTTTTGGTTATCTAGCGTTGTATTTTCAATGCTAATGCTTGGATCGTCAGAAATATAGACCCGAATGAATGGTTTCAAATATATTATAGCTTATATATTAAATAATAATATACAAACAATGATTTTATACACTAAATCTCTTGTGATGCCGTTCCAACATTTCTGCATGTTTGGTGCAGACAATGCAATCTATAAGACAGTAATTGTCATAAGTACCACCTGAAACAATTCACTCTTTGTTCAATAAAATTTGGTATCAATGTAAAAGGTATTCGTTATTTAAGTCTATTACTTCTTTATCATGGTGCAGGGGAGTGAGAAGGCACAAGTTAAAGGGTTTTAAAGGTGACAATGCAGTCTTCTTTACTTATTCATTCATGAAACATTTATTCTATGATTGTCTCATCTCAGTGGAGGGAGAATATGACTAGTTTGAGATTAGTTAGGCTTTTGATATAGATCTATGGAATCATGGAATTTACAAGAATTTTTAGAAATGCAGATTTGTGAATTTTTATGTAGTGGAATTTCATAAAATGAATAAATTTTTTTATTTCCATTTATCATGATATAGTATTTATATATTATGGGAAAATAGGATGACTTTTGTATTAAACTTTGATATTTTCTATAATCCCATACCTTTCTCTAAAAGACTTCATTATTTCAAATTGTAATCAATCTAGATGTATAATAATTTCTCCTCTATCATTTCATAATTCTTGAAACGTGAAGAGGAATGGCCACTGGATAATTTTTACTTTCCCAGTCAGAACAACACAGTAATGACTCACATAAAATATATTTTATATGATACAGGATATCGTCAATATCCTTATTGTCCACATAATACCTCTTTTACAGTTGCCTTCAGGAACAGCTCACCAGCCTACAAACAATGTCCACAGAGAGAACATAAATTCTGTGGTTCTGATGTACATAGTCTAGCCACTCCACCCTTATATTTGAAAAGTTTGTTCTTACACTTGGCAAGAATCTATAACTAATAACATTAGAAGATACATAAAGTTATTTGCTAACTTCAATAATAAGTACACCAAAAATACAATAGCAATAGACTTTTGGGAGAACATTACATTTTATACCTGTAATTGTTTGTTTTCCTGTATAACCCTAGTTTTATTTTTTCTCTGGTTTAAATCTCCTTTACATTAGGGTCGCAAATTAAACAAACATTTTAAATACTTAATCTCCCTTTTGTTTCTCCAAAATAAATGTATATACTCAGACCATTATATTAAATTATAGTAAGTCTTTAAAATACCTTGAATTTCTATAAGCTAATCAGTACTTCTATAAGCTTGTCAGCCTAACCTCAGAATTGTGGAATAATATGTGACTTGAAGAGGTAAGTGATAAGTAATAATAATAAAAATTAAATCTAATTTTCTCATTAAAGAGAGGTTGCTTTTCTGAACAAAGTCTCACACTAACATTCATGAGAATTTACTGCTCATGCTCTAGCTCATCTAAGACAGGGTCAATATTCATGAAGATATATACAATGGTTAAAGGAGAAAAAAAGTAAGAAAGAAACATTAGACTAGGACTCAGAGGACCAGAATTTGAATCTCAAATTTACCTATAGGAAACAATCACTTAATATTTCTAAACCTGTGTTATCTCAAATTTAAAATGGATTATTAAAATGAAGTCCCTATTAGATTTCTCAAAAAATTAAAAATAGAAATACCATATGGCCTAGCCATCCCACTACTGAGTATTTATCCAAGGAACTTGAAATCAGCAATTCACAGAGACTCATGCACCCCATGTTCATTGCAGCATTATTCACAACAGCCAAGACATGGAAGCAGCCTAAGTGCCCATCAACTGATGACTGGATAAAGAGGATATGGTATATACATATACAATGGAATACTACTCAGCCATAAAAAAGGATAAAATCACCCCCACTCACAACAACATGGATGGACTTGAGGGTATTATGTTAAGCAAAATAAGCCAGATAGAGAAAGACAAACTCTGTATGACTCCACTCATATGTGGAAGATAAACAAACACATGGACAAAGAGAAGAGATTAGTGGAAAGAGGGGTGGCAAATGGGAAAAATGAACTCCCTATTTTACTGTTACCTCTTTCACTGATTCACTAAATTCAGCTTCACTATCTTAATATTTTCTTTCACGTGGGCTAAAACCTACCAGAAAAAAACAATAAAAGATATCTCTTGCTGTGAGGGGTGGGGGAGACATTCTTCAATGGGATAGTGGTGGGATACCAGGCTCTCACTTGAAGTCAAAAGACATCTTAAGGTAAGCAAATGATGACTCTGATTGATAAAATTAAATTAATTTTGTGCTTTCTGATCCGTGTATGATAAAGAAAATGGAGGACTATAAATACAAGCAAATGTGATAGCTTTTTATCTTTTTGGAAAAACAATACCGCATAATATAATTAGAGAGCATCTACTCCAAAACTACCTAACATTGATTGCTAAATTACTTAGCACTAGTAATAAGTGCAAAAGCTCTTCAGAAAAGTAATGGATAAGCCTGATTTAGAGGAATTGAAAAAATATTCATGAAGTATATGGCATTTGAGTTGAACTTTAAAGATTCTCTAAGATCTGAATTTTCCAGAGAATATCCAGGTAAAAAGAGTATGGCAAAGCCACAGAGGTTAAAACCCAGCATGAATGGGTTTTAGAAGAAAGAGTAAAAGTAAATAGCCTCAGGAAATAAAAGTAGGTTGCTAAACGGAGACCAGCTTGAACAATCAATAAGTAAATATGTATGAAATGCCTACTGTGTGGAAGCCCTACAACAAATCACCTCATGTTTTTGAATCTTATATGGCTAACATTTGGGAACCAGTGTTTTGCTTTAGCAAGGGAATATCATAAAGAAAGAAATATATTACTCAATACTCCTTCTACTAGCATCATTCCCTAACCAAGTAGCTATGGCTGAAAATGAGTCCAAAAAAGAAAACAATTAAATCAATGGCCTTTCAATAACATTGAATCCAAAAATCAATGTGAAATCCATTTTATGTAATTGACATTATGTAAATAAACAAACTGCTGGACTGACATAAATTTCCAGGCATAACTGCCATTTTGTCTTTGCAAAGAAAGTCAAACATATCTGGCTAGTAGATGTATTTCTTAGAAAGCGTATAGTACAATGATGAAGCACCAAAATATTCAGACATGTTAAATTTCCAATAAATTAAGTGCCAAATATTGAACATTTCAGACATCATGACAGACTGAAAATATAAATTTCAAGAAAAATTTCTTCTAAATCATTCCCAATTAGTAGAAGACTTAAAAATATGAAGAAATCTGTACAATTTCTTCAGTTTTATCTCAGATATATGTCCTCGGGTAAATGGGGCTTAAGTCTTCTTAATAAATGATGATGATAAAAATCTAAAAATTTTTGAAATGACAATAATATATTATGTGCTCAATGTAGAGAAACTGTAGATGCCCTAAGAAGAATTCTTTCTCACAGAGTGGCTTGCAAGAACTTCCCAGTTCCCTACTGTAAATCCCTCAGTGAACTTTTTGCCATTAAAACAGTTGAGAAAGGAAAACATATACATGTTATCACATGTATTGAGCTATCGAAATCTGAAAAATAAAAGGCAACTCATACCCTAACTCTTCTGGCACATACCAAGAAATACAGACCTTGGGAAAAGTTGGCTAAACCGAAAGGAAAATGCTGTCTTCTTATGGTGATAGTCAGCATTTTAACATGAGAAACATAATCTAAAATTCATGGACCCACTATGAATAGATATAAAATACCACAGAAGTAACTAAAGTTTACCCATTAGTCAGGGTTTCCCAGAGGAACAGAACCAAAGGCTATACGTAGACATATAGAAAGAGATTTATTATGAGGAATTGCCTCACATGATTATGAAGGATGAGAAGTCCCAAGATCTGCCCTCTGCATGCTGGAGACCCAGGAAAGCCACCAGTGTGCTTCCAGTCCCAGATGAAAAGCCTGAGAACCAAGGGAACCAATGGCATAAGTCCTAGTTTACGTCTGAATGCCCAAGAACCAGAAGTGCCAGTGTCCTGGGGCAGGAGGAGATAGACATACCAGTTCAAGCAGAGAAAGAAAATTAAACCCTAAACTCCACCTTTTTTGTTCTATTCAGGCCCTCAGCAGATGAGAAGACTCTCACCTGCATTGGTGAGGGTAATCTTCTTTACTCAGTCTACTGATTCAAATGCTAATCTCTTCTGGAAACACTCTTATAGATATAAATAGTATTTAGCCAGCTATCTGGGTATCCCTTAGCCCAACGGTTGACACACAAAATTAATCGTCACAAGTCCATCCCTTGTCAACTTGGCACCTGCCTTCATCTCCTTAAACCATACTTAATCTCCAAATAAAGAGAATAACAAGGTCATAATTCTACCTAACATGATACAACTATCCTTGTACAACCAAGAAGGCACTAATCCATTCCCCAGAAAAGGAGATAAAATCCTTGACTGATGTTTGCTCTTCTCCTGATATCACATGAGCTAAATGTTATAATGTAAATTTAACAATACTTAATTACTGATACAAAGTCGATACATCTTCTGTTATATAAGGGATTAAAAGAGGGGAAAAGTGATATTTATTTAATATATGTATACATACACACAAACCTGTTCATAACAAAATAAGAAGAAATACTCATGACAATTATAATTTATTTCTGTAACTAGTCATGTGGTCATAGCTGGTATTTACAACTACTTTCTTCTACTAGCCATTCTGTTTTCCCTTTGCCTTCAACAGACACCTCAGCTAATCATGTTTTTACCTAGGGATTATGGCTCTTTCTTACTGAAGGGTCTGGGCCACAGAAGTCCAGTCTAGTTGAGTTGTCATCGTTTTCTACTGACCTTAGTCACAGGGTATGATAATACTAAGAGATGACCTAAGGGATCTCTTGTATTCCAGACAAACTCTTCCTTACTTCCATTGTGTAGTAGCAGTCCAATTTCCCCTTTGTAATTAGGATCAATCACCCCAACTAACACCATAACTACCTTCTTTGCCTGTTGATTCAGAGGTATGAGGAGCCCAGAGTGGACAGGGGCAGTCTCAACTTTCAGTTCAATGGAATCACTGTGTCTCTTTGTGGAAGCATTCCTCCCTCTGGAAATAAAACCCCTAAGCCAACAGAGCATAAAGTTATGGGAACAGGAAGCAAAAATTTTGCTAGTGGGTCACTAGGGGTAATTGTGAGCAGTGCCACTCACATTTCCACCCATTGGTTCCTGGACCCGTGAATCCTGGCTATCAGAGAAACAGCACCATATATTGGATGCTGCTTCAGAGCATATAACACCACGTTAATCAAGTGATCGTGGTTTATATGAGTAATATAACAAATCAAAATTGTGTACAACCTGGTAGAGTGAAGAGAAAGGAACCCAGCATCATTGCTGTGATGCTCCTGACAAACATGTATAACCTGAATCTAATAATGAGAAAACATTAGCCAAACCCAAATGAAGAGCATTCTACCAAATAACTGGCCTATAATCTTCAAAAGTGTCAAGGATGTGAAAGTCACGGAAAGACTGAGAAACTGTTCCAGATTGAAGATTAAAGAGACATGAAAAATAAATGCAGTGCATGATTTTGGATTAAATCCTATTACTATGAGACGTTAAGATAATAGGCAAAAAGTTGAATAAGGTCCATGGATTAGTCAATAGTAATGTACCAATGTTAATTTCTTGATTTTGGTGATTATGTAGGAGAATTCACTTATTGTAGGAAATACATGCCAAGCGTTTGGGAGTGATGAGGAGGCATCATGTCAGCAACTTACCCTCACATGGTTCAGGAAAACATTAAGCTCATCACATTATTTTCTTTGAAAAAGAAAAACCATACAGAAGCCATTCTGAATGGGTTTCTACTGCCCAAAGAGGAGGCAATTGGAGCATTAGTAAGAATAATGATTGAAACACAATATGTTCAAATCTATGATTTTGAAAAGAAACTAATGCATAGAAAGCAATACAGAGAGTCAAGGAAAATGAAAATACAAAGGACTATGGTCCAAATGAAATAACGAGATAAAACCCCGAAAGAGGCTTTAGTTAAATGGAGATAAGTAACCTACCTGATAAACATTGCAAAATAAAGGTTATAAAGATGCTGAGCAAGGTCAGGAGAACAATACATGAACAAAGAGACAATTTCAACAAAGAGATAGAAAATATAAGGAAATACCAAACAGAAATCACAAAGCTGAAGAATACAATAAGTGAATTGAAAAATACACTAGAGGAGTTCAACAGCAGAGTAAGCCAAGTGGAAGAAAATATCAGTGAACTCAAAGACAGGACAGTGGAATTCATCCAAACAGAGAAGAAAAGAGAGTGAATAAAGCTGAAAGGACTTATGGGACACTATCTAACTAACCAATACATGCATTATAGAGGTTAAGGAAAAAGAAGAGAGAAGGGGGAAGAAAGCTTGCCCAAAGAAATAATGGCTGGAACTTCCCAAGCCTGGGGAAATAAATAAACATCCAGATCCAGGAAGCCGAGAGAATTCCAAATGAGATGAATCCAAAGAAACTCACACAAGACACATATAATTAAATTGTCAAAAGTTAAAGACAAGGAGACGAACTTAAAATAATCAAGAGAAAAACAACTTGTTACATATAAGGGAACCCTCATAAGACTTCCAGCAGATTTTTCATCAGAAACTTTGCAGACAGAAGAGAGTGGCATAATATAATCAAAGTGCTGAAAGAAAAAAACTACCACAAGAATACTCTACCCAGAAAAATTGTCCCTGAACTGAAAGCAAGATAGAGTTTTCCAGACATGCAAAAGCTGAAGGAGTTCAATACCATCAAACTGGCCTTACAAGAAATGTTAAAGGGACTTCTTTAAGCCAAAATGAAATGGTGTTTTCATTTAATTAGTAACTGGAAAGTATATATAAGTATAAATCTCACTGGTAAGTGTAAATATATAGTAAAATTCAGGATAATCTAATGTAATTCAGGTGGGTTAATCATTTATAAATCTAGTGTGAAGGATAAAAGACAAAAGTAGTAAAAATAACTACAACTACAATAATGTGTTAATGGATACACAAGATAAACAGATGTAAATTGTGACATCAAAACATAAAACATGAGGAGGAAGAATAAAAATTATAGAGCTTTAGTATGCATTTGAACTTTAAGTTATTATCAGTTTAAAATAGACTGTTGTAACTCTAAAATGCGTTATGTAAGCCTCATGGTAACCACAAAGCAAAAACCTGTGGTAGATACACAAAGGTAATGAGAAAGGAATCTAAGCACACTAGTAAAGAAAATTATGAAATCCAAAGGAAAAGATCAAGAGAAGAAGAAAGGAACAGAGGAATTATAAATCAGTTAGAGAACAGTTTACAAAATGGTAGTAAGTCCATGACTATCAATAATTACTTTAAACTTAAACTGACTAAATTCTCCAATCAAAAGTGGCTGAATGGTTAAAAAAAAATACCAAGACCTATCCATATGCTGCTTCCAAGAAACTCACTTCAGGTGTAAGGACACACACAAACTGAAACTGAAGGGATGGAAAAAGATATTCCATGCAAATGGAAACTGAAAGAAAACTGAGATAGTTATACTTTATCAGACAAACTAGACTTTAAGACCATGGCTGTAACTAAGAGAGAAAGAAGATTATTATATAATGATAAAGGGGTCATTCCAACAGGAATAATAACATTTGTAAATATTTATGCACCCAACATAGGAGTATCTAAATATATAAAGCGAATATTAGCAGATATAAAGGGAGAAATATATAGCATTACAATAATAGTAGGGGACTTCAATACCCCAATTTCAACAATGGATAGATCATCCAGACAGAAAATCAATAAGGAAACACTGCAATTAAATTACACATTAGACTAGATGGACTTAGATATTTATAGAACATTCCATCCAAAAGCAGCAGAATACATTGTTCTGAAGTGCACATGGGACATTCTTCAGGAAAGATCATATCTTAGGCCACAAAACAAGTCTTAATAAATTTAAGAAGATTGAAATCAGATCAAGCATCCTTTCTGACCACAATGGTATGAAACCAGAAATCAATTACAAGATGAAAACTGGAAAGTTCACAAATATGTGGAGATTAAACAACATGCTACTGAACAGCCAATGGGTCAAAGAAGAATTCAAAAGAGAAAAAAAAAATATCTTGAGACAAATGAAAATGAAACTACAATATACCAAAATTTATGGGATGCAGCAAAAGCAGTTCTAAGAGGGCAGGTCATAGCAATAAGCACTACATGAAGAAAAAAGAAAGAGCTCAAATAAGCACCCTCACTCTATATCTCAAGAAATTGGAAAAGAACAAACTAAGTGCAAAGTTAGTGGAAGAAGGAAATAACAAAGATCACAGCAGAAATAAATAAAACAAAGACTGAAAAAACAATTAAACAATCAATAAACTAAGATATGGTGTTTTGAGGGGATAATCAAAATAGACAAACCTTTGACTAGACTTAACAAGAAAAAAAGAGGACTCCAATGAATGAAATTATAACGAAAAGAGTCGATGTTACAACTGATAGTACACAAAATCAAAAGATCATAAGAGGCTACTATGAACAATTATATGCCAATAGAACAGACAACCTAGAAGAAATGGTAAATTCCTAGGAATATACAGCCTATGAGGACTGAATTATGAAGAAATGGGAAATCTAAACAGATTAATTTCTAGTAAAAAGATTGAATCACCAATCAAAATCTTCCAAGAAAGAAAAGTCCACGACTAGATAGCTTCACTGGTGAATTTTACAAACATTTAAAGAAGAATTAATACCAATCCTTCTCAAACTCTTTGAAAAACAAATTGAAGAGGAGGGAAAATTCCAAACTCATTTTATTAGGCCATAATTACCCTGATTTGGAGGAGATGACACCAAAAAGACTGTCAACAAAAACACAAACAAACAAATGAGACTACATCAAACTAAAAAGCTTTGGCACAGCAAAAAAAAAAAAAAAAATGAACAAACTGAAAAAACCTATGGAACGGGAGAAAATACTTGCAAATCGTATATCTCATAGGAGGTAAATATCTAAAATATATAAGGAATTCATACAATCCAAAAGTAAATAAAAAACAATCCAATTTAAAAATGGGTAGAGGACCTGAATACACATTTTTCCAAAAAAGACATAGAAATGGCCAATATGTACATGAAAACATGCTCAACATCACTAATCATTAGAGAAATGCAAATCAAAACCATGAGATATCGCCCCACATCTGTTAGAATGCCTATTATCAAAAATTCAACAAATAAGTGTTGGTGAGGATGTGAAGAAAAGGGAACCCTGTGCACTGTTGGTGGAAATGGAAATTGGTACAGTCACAATGGAAAACAGTATGGGCTTTTCTCAAAAAATTAAATATAGAACTGCCAGATGATCCAAAAATCCTGCTTCTCAGTATGTATCCAATGCAAATGAAAGCAAGATCTCAATGGGATAGCTGCACTCCCACGTTCATTGCAACATTATTCCCAATAGCCAAGACATAGAAACGACCTAAGTGTCTAACCCTGGATGAATGGACAAAGAAAATGTGCTATATATATATATACACACACACACACACACACAATGGAATATTGTGTAGCCATAACAAAGAAGGAAATCTTCTCACTCGTAACAACATGTGTGGACCTTGAGAACGTTGGGCTTAGTGAAGTAAGTCAGACAGAGAAAGGCAAATACTGTATGACCTCACTTATACGTGGAATCTAAAAAAGCCAAACTCTAGAAACAGAGAGTAGAATAGTGGTTGCCTGGGGCTGTGGTGTGGGAGAAATAGGGAGATGTGGTCAAAGGGTACCAACTTCTAGCCAGAAGATTTCTAGCTATAAGATGAATAAGTTCTGGGGATCTAGTGTAGTGCAGTGTGACTACATTTAACAATATGGCATTATGTTCTTGAAAGTTGCTAAGAGAGCAAACCACAGTGTTCTCACCACCAAAAAGAGAAAAGGTAAGTATACGAGGTGGTGGATGTGTAAATCTTATTGTGGTTATCATCTTGTAATATATAGTTTTTATCAGATCATGAGGTTGTACACCATAAAATTGTGTAATGTTATATATCAATTATATCTTTATAAACTGGGGAAAAATATATTTATCAAATTTTACTAAAAGGCATTGTTAGGCTCCAATAAATGAAGCCATAGCTCATGTCTACTGGTAGGAATATTTAATATGACATATAAATATTTCAATTTTCCCCATATTGATATGTGGATTAAATCCAACTTCAATCAAAATATTGACGTTCGTTTTGTAGAACTCAACAAACTGCTTGTAAAATGAATATGGAATAGCAAAGGGCTAAGAATAGCAAGGCACTTCTGTCCATCATTTGGTGAATGGATAAAGAAGATGTGGTGTACATATGTACAATGGAATACCATTCAGCCATAAAAAAGAACGAAATCTTGCCATTTGTAACAACATGCACGGACATTGAAGGCATTATGCTAAGTAAATGAAGTCAGACAGAAGCAGACAAATACCTTATGATCTCGTTTAATTAAAAAAAAAAAAAAGCTCATAGATACAGAGAATATATTGGTAGTTGCCAGAGGCAGGGAATGGAGTGGGGTGAAATGGGTGAAGGAGGTCAAAAGTTACAAACTTCCAGTTATAAAGTATTAAATCATGCAGATGTAATGTACAGCATCGTGACTATACTTAATAATTCTGTATTGCATATTTGAAAGGGTCTAAGAGAACAGATCTTAAACGTGCACATCACAAGAAAAAAAGATTTGCGTATATATGATGACAAAGGTTAACTAGACATCTTGTGGTGATCATTTCACAATATATACAAATATAAAAACATTGTTGTACATCCGAAACTAATATAATGTTATATGTCAATTATACCTCAATAAAAAAAGAAGAACAAGACACTTCTGAAGAGGAATATTATGGAGGAATCTCCTGCCCTACCACATCAATATTTATAATAAATATATAATAATTGACACAGGATGATATTGGTTCAGGAAAAGATAAATTGAGCAGTGGAGCAGAAGACAAGGTCCAGAAGCATATCAGCATCCTCATGTGCACAAACGCATACACAGAAATTTGATACATTCGAGAGATATTATGGCATGGCTGGGAAAAGAAAAAATATTCCAATAATTTAAGCTGGAGTTGGTTATCCATAAGGAAGAATTAATTTGGATACCAACTCTCCACTATACACGTAAATTAACTATAGGTGTATTTAGGGTATAACTTTAAAACTTTTAGAAAAAATATAGTTAATATCTTTCTGACCTTGGAATACAGAAGGATTTCTTAAAGGAGAATAATGACATGATTCTTCCATGTTTAAAGTTATAACTTCTGATCAGCAAGAGATACATTTTTTAAAGTAAAATGCCAAGCAACAAACTGAGAGAAAATATTTGCAGGGCACATAACCAACAGAAAATGGAAAGCAAGTATAAAGACCCACCTATAAATTAATAAGGAAAAAAAGAAAAGATGCAATAGAATAACTGTCAGAATACACAAAGAGGTTTTTTGATAGAAAGAAAATTATACATAGCAGTAACTATATGAAGATACATTCAACCTCGTTAGTTATTAGGGAAATGAATATCAAGGACACAGCTACATAGCATTATAATCTTTCAGTTGGTAATAATTTAAAAGTCTGTAAAGTCAGTCATTTTCTCTCTGTTGGAGAAAAATGTAGATCACTGAAACAATTTATACATAACTAGGGTAAAATAAGTTGACAGAATCACTTTGGGGGAAAATGGCTTGTAATTTAAATGTTTAATATTTACTTGTTCCATAACCCAGCAATTCCTCTCCTAGCTATACACCCAAAAGACATTCTTGCATATGTGCCCCAAGGTACCTATACAAAATTGTTCATCATAACACCTTTCAGATGAGCCAAAATTGTAATCAGCAAAAGTGTCTGCCAACAAGAGAATAGACAAAATAAGTGTAACATACTCACACATGGAATATTATACAGCAGTGGAAATAAATGGACCAGAGCTGCACAAAATATATTGGATAATCGAAGTGTTCATTGAAAACAGAAAAGCCCCAAAAGCACATAAAAAATATGATACCCTTTGTAGAAGTTCAAAACCAACTTTAAAATCATGTTAACTAGGCATTCAATATGTATGTGAGTATGTTAACGCATAAATTATATCCTAATGCAATGTGTGATGAACACAAAATTCAACATCATGATTTCCCTTGGGCTGAGGCAAGAAGAAAGGAGAGTGTGCATGCATATAGGTAGCTATAAGCTATTAGTAAATTTCAAGTTCTTGAATTGAATGGTAGGCTGACAGATGTTCATGGTATTATTTTTAATTCATTGAAAATGGAACAATGATGATTTGGCTCATGGACCTAGAATTCTGATTATTCTATATTTTTTAAATAAAATATTTTCTTTCCTGTGGACACAACACCTGGATAATTGCCTATATTTCTCCAACTTGATTGCTATCTTACCCATTAAATAAAACAACATTCAGTTAAACTTGTTAATTTTTATAGATATGATTTTACATTATATTTTCAATCTTCAATAGTAAATTTAATATAATACATAAATTAATTCATCTCTGATTAATTTCAAGGAAGAAATTTAAAAAGAAGGAAAAGATGAAACCTAATGTCTTCAGGGAAATTTTCATAAAACTGTTTGGATAAACCTCTGACCATAGTCAAAGATTTGTTAATTACCTCTGTGGGGCACCCGTCCCCAAGGTCTTAACCACACCAACCTAGTAACTTTTAGAGTTGAACATAAATACTTCCCTGCTACATGGTAATGATTCTTGGCATACACATAGACCAACGCAGTGCTCTCTTTGCTTAATTAGACAGAAATCTACCTACAAATGTGTCTAACAAGAGTACATACTCAAAGACTACAAATATCCTATCAGAAGTACATCTAACAAAACCTAATTCATTAACTCTTCCACCAGTCCCACATCTGGTTTTTCTCTAACATCCTCATCAGATAGAGACTTCTATTAAATCTTGCAAATGTGATTTAAATGCAAATGTGATTGTGTTGTTAGTATAAGAAACTGGTGGCTAATTCAATATTTCTTGGATTCAGTGACTTGCCAAACAAGATTTTTTCTGAATTATCAATGAAATTTAGGATCATCATAATGGGAACATGGGAACATCTGGACTACAGGAGAGCACGACAGCTGTGAATTCCTGTCTCATGAAAACATAGGTATGCTCTAGTATTTTCGTCTTCTGGTAAGTATTCTCTGCTATCTACAACAGAAGACACAGAGTAGAAAACAGATCCTAGATAGCATACGTCTGAGACAGCATAGGCCTCAGTCTAACATGAAAGCAAAAATGTGAAAGGTATGGGAGATATAAATAAATACCAATACACTAATGCCCCCTCAGGAATGAAGATTATACCAAATTTCAACAAAAGCAGTTAGTGGATTTTGAAGTTACTGAATGCTCATTCTGCTAAATATCTTATGTTTAATATATCATTCAATCCTCCCCACAACCATCCTACAAAGCAGGTGCTACTAGAATAACTATTTTATAGATAAGGAAACTGAGGCTTAAAGAAGTTAATTAGCTTGCTCAAGCTCACACAGTGAGGAAGTGACTGAAGTCTGCTCTAATAAAATCACAGGTGATCTGACTCTAGGCCTGGGGTCGTACATAGTTTTTTTTTGTTTTCTGTTGTTGTTGTTGAGGTGAGGAAGATTGGCCATGAGCTAACATCTGTTGCCAATCTTCCTCGTTTTGCTTGAGGAAGATTGTCACTGAGCTCACATCTGTGCCAATCTTCCTCTATTTTATGTGGGATGCCGCCACAGCATGGCTTGAGGAGCAGTGCTAGGTCGGTGCCCGGGATCTGAACCTGCATACCCTGGCCACAAAAGCAGAGCACGCAAACTTAACCACTACTCCACCAGACCAGCCGCTTAACTAGTTTTATATTGTCTTTTTCTGCTTTGACTTTGTATGGATACAGCTATATAGCCTCTTACTTTTCAATAAATAAAAGATCCATTTAATATCCTTTCATTTTTTACAAAATTTTAGACAATTATGAAATTTTATGTTCTCGTTTTCTCTCCATATCATTGTATACATTCAAATTTAAATATGTTTCATTCATTTGTCTTAAATTCACTAAAGAAAGTAAAATGTAAAGTGATGCTGTGTTACTAGAAACTGAAGTCCATATCATGAAAAATGAACAACTGAGTTTCCATTAAATGTAGCATGCCTTTTTTTAACATCTATCTCTTTAGCTCATGCTCTGTCTCATTTTTAATATCACATTCACTTCTAAATTAAAATTAAAATATCTTGGGGCCAGACCAGTGGCACAATGGTTAAGTTCATGCACTCCACCTCAGCAGCCTGGGATTCAAAGGTTTTGATCCTTGGCACAGACCTACATGCAACTCATCGAGCCACGCTGTGTGGCACCCCACATATAAAATAGAGGAAGATTGGCATAGATGTTAGCTCAGGGCTAGTCCTCCACACAAAAAATAGTAAAATATTAATACCTAAAATTTGAGACCCAAGCCTTAAACCAATATAGAAAATGTTAAAAAGCATAAAGTGAAAAGGTCTATATTTGGGTTCACAACATTAAATTACGTAAAGTGTAATTCTGGCTCAACAGCACTTCTAATAAGGCTACCTGGGGCCTTATGTCATCCAAAGTTTAAATTGAGCCAGTAATATTTTTCACCTGCTAAACCCAACAAACATATATTTTTGGAAAGGTATGTAGATCACAGATGTTCAGTGTTCCCTCCAGTACTGCAGCACACCTGGAGTCCTCTGTTCACTTGGAACTCACTGATCTGAGCCATTTGATGAACCATGGTGTGTCCAATGACAGCAACCAGAAAAGCATGGTAACTAAAGGTCACACACTGTTAGGATCAGCAGACAATGATCAATGTCAGTCTGGGAAGAGAAAATCAAAGAGTATATTTGATAACAGATTTTAATATTAAAAGAGATGTAAAAGATATATAAAATTTTTTTAATGAGCCAAACTAAACAATATTGTCTAGAGCTGCACATTTGGGTAATTAAGCTTTAAAATACAAGGAGGTGACTACTATGTCAGGATAGTGGATGAATACTTTGAGGGACAGGGAAGCTTTTGATTGGGATCAGGCACAAAGAGAAGCTCTTCGGGTGCTCAGCAATGCTCTTTTTTTGCTGTTGTTGAGACAGATTGGCCATGAGCTAACATCTGTTGCCAGTCTTCCATTTTTTCTTCCTTGAGGAAGATTGTCCCTGAGCTAACAACTGTGCCAGTCTTCCTCTATTTTGTATGCATGACAGCACCACAGCATGGCTTGCTGAGCAGCATGCAGTCCACGCCTGGGATCCAAGCCCGTCAACCCCAGGCTGCTGAGCAGGGAACACAGACTTGAAGACTAAGCCACCAGGCCGGTCCAATGCTCTATTTCTAGACCCGGGTCTCAGTGACGAGAATATTCACCTTAACTCATCAAGTTTTTATTCTTTTCTGTATCTATGTTTTATTTTATAATAAAACTTGTTTTTTTTAATGAAATTGTGTTGAAGTGACTTATGTTGTGTTCTTTCCAGAATAAAGAAAAAGAGCCAGTGCCTGGATGTTACAAAATCTTTGAGTTCAACATAAGAGGTAAGTAAGAGGCATTGAATAAAGGAAAGAGACTGCTTCATGTGCAGCTGACTTTCCTGTTACTGAAGTTATGAAGATGGAAGTTGTGTGAATATTCTGTAGAAGGATCTCCTCTACAAGGCAGAAAACTGGATACATGGCTCTTGAGGTCCATTTCAACTCAAAAATTCTGTGGCCTTTTAATTCTTAATACTATCCCAACCTTAACTGGTCAAAAAAAGCTGAGTGCATGTTGTAATCAATGCATTTTGGTAGCTCAAGTCCTCTGCTGCCTCTGGGGTTCATTAGTTCAATATGTACATTGTGTTTCTGGGTATTTTTGTGTACATAAGTATGTTTGTGCATTTTAAAAGTTAGGCAAAAAAAAATTTTTAATTATTTCAGTTTAGTCTACTATCATGGTAAAATCACCAGTGTGAAAAATAAAGGGAATAAGGGGTAAATAGAATAATAATGATTTCTGGGTAGGTAAATATAGTTTTTAATTCTTAGAATTAAATATGAACCAAGCACAGTTCCAAATTTTTTCTCAAATATTAACCCTCACAACCTCCTTTTAAAGAAAGAAGTGTTATTATCTTCACTTAAGATACTGAGAACCTGGCACGCAAACAGCTTAAATAATTGCCCAAGGATACATTCCAAGTGGTGAAGCTGGGATTTGATCCCACACACTGTGAGTCCAGAATCTGTGCACTTAGGCATGATGCTTAACTTAGCTGACATCTTATTATATAAAAACTGGATTCATTAATTAAATAAAATTTTCATTTTGTGTTGAGAAAATCTACATCTGTATCTCATACTACTTAGTTCCTTCTTCATGATTGTAACATTATAATGTTCTAACTAAAATGTTCTAACAATGATACACTGTAATTTATCTTTACCTTATTGTACTTTAAGTGCAACAAATAAGGTTATTATTCTCTGGCCCCAAAGACTCTCTAAATGTAAAGCACCCTATGTCTGAACTGCATGGTCAGAAACAACATGCATAAAAAGTTATAAACTAACGCAGTCATTCAACAGTCCATCTATTTAATGATATGATAAAGTATTCAGAAATAGTGAGACTGATGTAATTTCATCCCTTATCTGTATTCTTTTAGAGTTGAAATGAGGTGATGATTTACCTATAGAGTTCCAAAGCAACCAGAGGATCCATTTGTGTAATTGGTAAATTCTCTGGGGGAAAAGAACACACTGATTATTTAATGAACTGCTTTTTGTATGAATTATCTGTCTTGTGAATTTTGCTGACTGGGCAGGTGAGTAGGAGCTAACACAGATTGCTGCCATATGTATGTCATAACCAAGAGTTCTAGAATTAGTTCAACGTTTAACTCTATAACAATTCAATAAGGCTATTTAGATAGTGTAATAGCAGTAATGAAAGGTATTCAAAGAAACATATGATCTCTGTGCATGTAAATAAATGTTAATAATAAGAAATATTATTTTTTCCTGGAATCAAAAACACATGCACAAAAAAGAGCAGTGTAGTAGAGAACACCAAAATTGATACAGGAAAACAGTGAATGCAATGTTGAAGAGAAAAAA